>NC_135136.1:1818181-2121212 GCF_051014445.1 Colletes latitarsis | reverse complement strand
CAGGATCAGTCCAACAAGTATGCGATAAATGCGAAAGTACGAGCCAGATGAGGGCAAATCTCTGACCTAACCGAGACATAACCGGCGTTATCCTCTAAAATATTAATCGCTACCAGGTTTAATTGACTGTTTCGGTGTGGTACCGCATTACTACGTGATCCAAACCAGAAAAAGGCCAGGATCTTGCCTACAAGTATGCGAAAAATGCGAAGGTACGAGCCAGATGAGGGCAAATACCAGACCTAACCCAGACATAACCGGCGTTATCCTCTAAAATATTAATCAGGACCAGGTTTAATTGACTGTTTCAGTATGGTACCACATTACTACGTGATCCAAACCAAAAAAAGCCCAGGATCTTGCCAACAAGTATGCGAAAAATGTTAAAGTACGAGCCAGATGTTTGCAAATACCAGAACTAACCCAAACATAACCAGGGTTATCCTCCAAAATATTCATCGGAACCAGGTCTAATTGACTGCTTCGGTGTGGAACCACACTACGACGGGATCCGAACCACAAAAAACCCAAGATCTGGCCAACAAGTACGCGAAAATTGCGAAAGTATGAGCCAGATGATTGCAAATACCAGAAATAACCCAGATTTAACCAGCGTTATCTTCTAAAATATTAATCGGAACCAGGTTTAATTGACTGTTTCGGTGTGGTACCGCATTACTACGTGATCCAAACCAGAAAAAGGCCAGGATCCTGCCTACAAGTATGCGAAAAATGCGAATGAACGAGCCAGATGAGGGCAAATACCAGACCTAACCCAAACATAACCGGCGTTATCCTCTAAAATATTAATCGGGACCTGGTTTAATTGACTGTTTCAGTGTGGTACCACATTACTACGTGATCCAAACCAAAAAAAGCCCAGGATCCTGCCAACAAGTATGCGAAAAATGCGAAAGTATGAGCCAGATGATTGCAAATACCAGAACTAACTCAGATATAACCAGCGTTATCTTCTTAAATATTAATCGGAACCAGGTTTAATTGACTGTTTCAGTGTGGTACCTCATTACTATGTGGTCCAAGCCAGAAAAAGGTCAGGATCTGCCCAACCAGTAAGCGAAAAATGCGAAAGTACGAGCCAGATGAGGACAAATACCAGACCTAACCCAGACATAACCGGCGTTATCCTCTAAAATATTAATCGGAACTAGGTTTAATTGACTGTTTCGGTGTGGTACCGCATTACTACGTGATCCAAACCAGAAAAAGGCCAGGATCCTGCCTACAAGTATGCGAAAAATGCGAAAGTACGAGCCAGATGAGGGCAAATACCAGACCTAACCCAGACATAACCGGCGTTATCCTCTAAAATATTAATCGGGACCAGGTTTAATTGACTGTTTCAGTGTGGTACCACATTACTTCGTGGTCCAAGCCAGAAAAAGGCCAGGATCTGGCCAACAAGTAAGCGAAAAATGCGAAGGTACGAGCCAGATGAGGGCAAATACCAGAACTAACCCAGACGTAGCCTGCGTTATCCTCTAAAATACTATTCGGAACCAGCTTTTATTGACTGTTTCAGTGTGGTACCACATTACTACGTGATCCACACCAAAAAAAGCCCAGGATCTTGCCAACAAGTATGCGAAAAATGCGAAAGTACGAGCCAGATGATTGCAAATACCAGAACTAACCCAAACATAACCAGCGTTATCCTCCAAAATATTCATCGCAACCAGGTTTAATTGACTGCTTCGGTGTGGAACGACATTACGACGGGATCCAAACCAGAAAAAAACCCAGGATCTGGCCAACAAGTATGTGAAAAACGCGAAAGTATGAGCCAGATGATTGCAAATACCAGAACTAACCCAGACGTAACCTGCGTTATCCTCCAAAATACTATTCGGAACTAGATTCTATTGACTGTTTCAGTCTGATACCACATTACTACGTGGTCGAAGCCAGAAAAAGGCCAGGATCTGGCCAACAAGTATGCGAAAAATGCGAAAATACGAGCTAGATGACGGCAAATCCCTACCCGAGACATAACCGGCGTTATCCTCTAAAATATTAATCGCAACCAGGTTTACTTGACTGTTCCGGTGTGGTACCGCATTACTACGTGATCAAAACCAGAAAAAGGCCAGAATCTGGCCAACAAGTATGCGAAAAATGCGAAAGTACGAGCCAGATGAGGGCAAATCCCAGACCTAACCGAGACATAACCGGCGTTATCCTCTAAAATATTAATCGCTACCAGGTTTAATTGACTGTTTCGGTGTGGTACCACATTACTACGTGATCCAAACCAGAAAAAGGCCAGGATCTGGCCAACAAGTATGTGAAAATGCGAAAGTTCGAGCCAGATGAGGGCAAATACCAGACCAAACCCAGACATAACCGGTGTTCCCCTCTAAAATATTAATCGGAACCAGGTTTAATTGACTGTTTCAGTGTGGTACCACATTACTACGTGATCCAATCCAGAAAAAGGCCAGGATCTGGCCAACAAGTTTGCGAAAAATGCGAAAGTACGAGCCAGATAATTGCAAATACCAGAACTAACCCAGACATAACCAGCGTTATCCTCTAAAATATTAATCGCCACCAGCTCTTATTCACCGTTTCAGAGTGGTACCACATTACAACGTGATCCAAACCAGAAAAAGGCCAGGATCTGGCCAACAAGTATGCGAGAAATGCGAAAGTATGAGACAGATGAGGGCAAATCCCAGACCTAACCGAGACATAACCGGCGTTATCCTCTAAATATTAATCGCAACCAGGTTTACTTGACTGTTTCGGTGTGGTACCGCATTACCACGTGATCCAATCCAGGAAAAGGCCAGCATTTGGCCAACAAGTTTGCGAAAAATGCGAAAGTACGAGCCAGATGAGGGCAAATACCAGACCTAACCCAGACATAACTGGCGTTATCCTCTAAAATACTAACTGAAACCAGGTTTAATTGACTGTTTCAGTGTGGTACCGCATTACTACGTGATCCAAACCAGAAAAAGGCCAGCATTTGGCCAACAAGTATGCGAAAAATGCGAAAGTACGAGCCAGATGAGGGCAAATACCAGACCTAACACAGACATAACCGGCATTATCCTCTAAAATATTAATCGGAACCAGGTTTAATTGACCGTTTCAGTGTGGTACCACATTACTACGTGATCCAAACCAAAAAAAACCCAGGATCTTGCCAACAAGTATGCGAAAAATGCGAAAGTACGAGGCAGATGATTGCAAATACCAGAACTAACCCAGACGTTACCTGCGTTATCCTCTAAAATACTATTCGGAACCAGCTTTTATTGACTGTTTCAGTGTGGTACCACATTACTACGTGATCCAAAACAGAAAAAGCTCAGTATCTGGCCAACAAGTATGCGAAAAATGCGAAAGTACGAGCCAGATGAGGGCAAATACCAGACCTAACCCAGACATAACTGGCGTTATCCTCTAAAATACTAACTGAAACCAGGTTTAATTGACTGTTTCAGTGTGGTACCGCATTACTACGTGATCCAAACCAGAAAAAGGCCAGCATTTGGCCAACAAGTATGCGAAAAATGCGAAAGTACGAGCCAGATGTGGGCAAATTCCAGACCTAGCCCAGACATAACCGGCATTATCCTCTAAAATATTAATCGCAACCAGGTTTAATTGTCTGTTTCGTTGTGGATCCACATTACTACGGGATCCAAACCAGAAAAAGGCCAGGATCTGGCCAACAAGTATGCGAAAAATGCGAAAATACGAGCCAGATGAGGGCAAATACCAGACCTAACCCACACATAACCGGCGTTATCCCCTAAAATATTCATCCCAACCAGGTTTAATTGACTGTTTCGGTGTGGCACCACATTACTACGAGATCCAAACCTGAAAAAACCCTGGATCTGGCCAAGAAGTATGCGAAAAACGCGATAGTATGAGCCAGATAATTGCAAATACCAGAACTAACCCAGACGTAACCTGCGTTATCCTCTAAAATACTATTCGGAACCAGCTTTTATTGACTGTTTCAGTGTGGTACCACATTACTACGTGATCCAAACCAAAAAAAGCCCAGGATCTTGCCAACAAGTATGCCAAAGTTGCGAAAGTACGAGCCAGATGAGGGCAAATCCCAGACCTAACCGAGACATAACCGGCGTTATCCTCTAAATATTAATCGCAACCAGGTTTACTTGACTGTTTCGGTGTGGTACCACATTACTTCGTGGTCCAAGCCAGAAAAAGGCCAGGATCTGGCCAACAAGTAAGCGAAAAATGCGAAGGTACGAGCCAGATGAGGGCAAATACCAGAACTAACCCAGACGTAGCCTGCGTTATCCTCTAAAATACTATTCGGAACCAGCTTTTATTGACTGTTTCAGTGTGGTACCACATTACTACGTGATCCACACCAAAAAAAGCCCAGGATCTTGCCAACAAGTATGCGAAAAATGCGAAAGTACGAGCCAGATGATTGCAAATACCAGAACTAACCCAAACATAACCAGCGTTATCCTCCAAAATATTCATCGCAACCAGGTTTAATTGACTGCTTCGGTGTGGAACGACATTACGACGGGATCCAAACCAGAAAAAAACCCAGGATCTGGCCAACAAGTATGTGAAAAACGCGAAAGTATGAGCCAGATGATTGCAAATACCAGAACTAACCCAGACGTAACCTGCGTTATCCTCCAAAATACTATTCGGAACTAGATTCTATTGACTGTTTCAGTCTGATACCACATTACTACGTGGTCGAAGCCAGAAAAAGGCCAGGATCTGGCCAACAAGTATGCGAAAAATGCGAAAATACGAGCTAGATGACGGCAAATCCCTACCCGAGACATAACCGGCGTTATCCTCTAAAATATTAATCGCAACCAGGTTTACTTGACTGTTCCGGTGTGGTACCGCATTACTACGTGATCAAAACCAGAAAAAGGCCAGAATCTGGCCAACAAGTATGCGAAAAATGCGAAAGTACGAGCCAGATGAGGGCAAATCCCAGACCTAACCGAGACATAACCGGCGTTATCCTCTAAAATATTAATCGCTACCAGGTTTAATTGACTGTTTCGGTGTGGTACCACATTACTACGTGATCCAAACCAGAAAAAGGCCAGGATCTGGCCAACAAGTATGTGAAAATGCGAAAGTTCGAGCCAGATGAGGGCAAATACCAGACCAAACCCAGACATAACCGGTGTTCCCCTCTAAAATATTAATCGGAACCAGGTTTAATTGACTGTTTCAGTGTGGTACCACATTACTACGTGATCCAATCCAGAAAAAGGCCAGGATCTGGCCAACAAGTTTGCGAAAAATGCGAAAGTACGAGCCAGATAATTGCAAATACCAGAACTAACCCAGACATAACCAGCGTTATCCTCTAAAATATTAATCGCCACCAGCTCTTATTCACCGTTTCAGAGTGGTACCACATTACAACGTGATCCAAACCAGAAAAAGGCCAGGATCTGGCCAACAAGTATGCGAGAAATGCGAAAGTATGAGACAGATGAGGGCAAATCCCAGACCTAACCGAGACATAACCGGCGTTATCCTCTAAATATTAATCGCAACCAGGTTTACTTGACTGTTTCGGTGTGGTACCGCATTACCACGTGATCCAATCCAGGAAAAGGCCAGCATTTGGCCAACAAGTTTGCGAAAAATGCGAAAGTACGAGCCAGATGAGGGCAAATACCAGACCTAACCCAGACATAACTGGCGTTATCCTCTAAAATACTAACTGAAACCAGGTTTAATTGACTGTTTCAGTGTGGTACCGCATTACTACGTGATCCAAACCAGAAAAAGGCCAGCATTTGGCCAACAAGTATGCGAAAAATGCGAAAGTACGAGCCAGATGAGGGCAAATACCAGACCTAACACAGACATAACCGGCATTATCCTCTAAAATATTAATCGGAACCAGGTTTAATTGACCGTTTCAGTGTGGTACCACATTACTACGTGATCCAAACCAAAAAAAACCCAGGATCTTGCCAACAAGTATGCGAAAAATGCGAAAGTACGAGGCAGATGATTGCAAATACCAGAACTAACCCAGACGTTACCTGCGTTATCCTCTAAAATACTATTCGGAACCAGCTTTTATTGACTGTTTCAGTGTGGTACCACATTACTACGTGATCCAAAACAGAAAAAGCTCAGTATCTGGCCAACAAGTATGCGAAAAATGCGAAAGTACGAGCCAGATGAGGGCAAATACCAGACCTAACCCAGACATAACTGGCGTTATCCTCTAAAATACTAACTGAAACCAGGTTTAATTGACTGTTTCAGTGTGGTACCGCATTACTACGTGATCCAAACCAGAAAAAGGCCAGCATTTGGCCAACAAGTATGCGAAAAATGCGAAAGTACGAGCCAGATGTGGGCAAATTCCAGACCTAGCCCAGACATAACCGGCATTATCCTCTAAAATATTAATCGCAACCAGGTTTAATTGTCTGTTTCGTTGTGGATCCACATTACTACGGGATCCAAACCAGAAAAAGGCCAGGATCTGGCCAACAAGTATGCGAAAAATGCGAAAATACGAGCCAGATGAGGGCAAATACCAGACCTAACCCACACATAACCGGCGTTATCCCCTAAAATATTCATCCCAACCAGGTTTAATTGACTGTTTCGGTGTGGCACCACATTACTACGAGATCCAAACCTGAAAAAACCCTGGATCTGGCCAAGAAGTATGCGAAAAACGCGATAGTATGAGCCAGATAATTGCAAATACCAGAACTAACCCAGACGTAACCTGCGTTATCCTCTAAAATACTATTCGGAACCAGCTTTTATTGACTGTTTCAGTGTGGTACCACATTACTACGTGATCCAAACCAAAAAAAGCCCAGGATCTTGCCAACAAGTATGCCAAAGTTGCGAAAGTACGAGCCAGATGAGGGCAAATCCCAGACCTAACCGAGACATAACCGGCGTTATCCTCTAAATATTAATCGCAACCAGGTTTACTTGACTGTTTCGGTGTGGTACCGCATTACCACGTGATCCAATCCAGAAAAAGGCCAGGATCTGGCCAACAAGTTTACGAAAAATGCCAAAGTACGAGCCAGATGAGGGCAAATACCAGACCTAACCCAGACATAACCGGCGTTATCCTATAAAATACTAACTGAAACCAGGTTTAATTGACTGTTTCAGTGTGGTACCGCATTACTACGTGATCCAAACCAGCAAAAGGCCAGGATCTGGCCAACAAGTATGCCAAAGTTGCGAAAGTACGAGCCAGATGAGGGCAAATACCAAAACTAACCCAGACGTAACCTGCGTTATCCTCTAAAATACTATTCGGAACCAGCTTTTATTGACTGTTTCAGTGTGGTACCACATTACTACGTGATCCAAACGAAAAAAAGCCCAGGATCTGGCCAACATGTATGCGAAAAATGCGAATACGAGCCAGGTGACGGCAAATCCCAGACCCACGCGAGACATAACCGGCGTTATCCTCTAAAATAATAATCGCAACCAGGTTTAATTGACTGTTTCGGTGTGGAACTTCATTACTACGGGATCCAAACCAGAAAAAACCAAAGATCTGGTCAACAAGTATGCGAAAAACGCGAAAGTATGAGCCAGATGATTGCAAATACCAGAACTAACCCAGACGTAACCTGCGTTATCCTCTAAAATACTATTCGGAACCAGCTTTTATTGACTGTTTCATTGTGGTACCACATTACTACGTGATCCAAACCAAAAAAAGCCCAGGATCTTGCCAACAAGTATGCGAAAAATGCGAAAGTACGAGCCAGATAATTGCAAATAACAGAACTAACCCAGACATAACCAGCGTTATCCTCTAAAATAATAATTGCAACCAGGTTTAATTGACTGCTTCGGTGTGGTACCGCATTACTACGTGATCCCAACCAGAGAAAGCCCAGGATCTTGCCAACAAGTAGGCGAAAAATGCGAATGTACGAGCCAGATGAGGGCAAATCCCAGACCTAACCGAGACATAACCGGCGTTATCCTCTAAATATTAATCGCAACCAGGTTTACTTGACTGTTTCGGTGTGGTACCGCATTACCACGTGATCCAATCCAGAAAAAGGCCAGGATCTGGCCAACAAGTTTGCGAAAAATGCGAAAGAACGAGCCAGATGAGGGCAAATACCAGACCTAACCCAGACATAACCGGCGTTATCCTCTAAAATACTAACTGAAACCAGGTTTAATTGACTGTTTCAGTGTGGTACCGCATTACTACGTGATCCAAACCAGAAAAAGGCCAGCATTTGGCCAACAAGTATGCGAAAAATTCGAAAGTACGAGCCAGATGAGGGCAAATACCAGACCTAACCCAGACATAACCGGCATTATCCTCTAAAATATTAATAGGAACCAGGTTTAATTGACCGTTTCAGTGTGGTACCACATTACTACGTGATCCAAACCAAAAAAAACCCAGGATCTTGCCAACAAGTATGCGAAGAATGCGAAAGTACGAGGCAGATGATTGCAAATACCAGAACTAACCCAGACGTTACCTGCGTTATCCTCTAAAATACTATTCGGAACCAGCTTTTATTGACTGTTTCAGTGTGGTACCACATTACTACGTGATCCAAAACAGAAAAAGCCCAGTATCTGGCCAACAAGTATGCGAAAAATGCGAAAGTACGAGCCAGATGTGGGCAAATTCCAGACCAAGCCCAGACATAACCGGCGTTATCCTCTAAAATATTAATCGCAACCAGGTTTACTTGACTGTTCCGGTGTGGTACCGCATTACTACGTGATCCAAACCAGAAAAAGGCCAGGATCTGGCCAACAAGTATGCGAAAAATGCGAAAGTACGAGCCAGATGAGGGCAAATCCCAGACCTAACCGAGACATAACCGGCGTTATCCTCTAAAATATTAATCGCTACCAGGTTTAATTGACTGTTTCGGTGTGGTACCGCATTACTACGTGATCCAATCCAGAAAAAGGCCAGGATCTGGCCAACAAGTATGTGAAAAATGCGAAAGTTCGAGCCAGATGAGGGCAAATACCAGACCTAACCCAGACATAACCGGTGTTCCCCTCTAAAATATTAATCGGAACCAGGTTTAATTGACTGTTTCAGTGTGGTGCCACATTACTACGTGATCCAAACTAAAAAAAGCCCATAATCTTGCCAACAAGTATGCGAAAAATGCGAAAGTACGAGCCAGATGATTGCAAATACCAGAACTAACCCAAACATAACCAGCGTTATCCTCTAAAATATTAGTCGCCACCAGCTCTTATTCACCGTTTCAGAGTGGTACCACATTACAACGTGATCCAAACCAGAAAAAGGCCAGGATCTGGCCAACAAGTATGCGAAAAATGCGAAAATACGAGCCAGATGAGGGCAAATACCAGACCTAACCCAGACATAACCGGCGTTATCCCCTACAATATTCATCCCAACCAGGTTTAATTGACTGTTTCGGTGTGGAACCACATTACTACGGGATCCAAACCTGAAAAAACCCTGGATCTGGCCAAGAAGCATGCGAAAAACGCGATAGTATGAGCCAGATAATTGCAAATACCAGAACTAACCCAGACATAACCAGCGTTATCCTCTAAAATACTAATCGGAACCAGCTTTTATTGACTGTTTCAGTGTGGTACCACATTACTACGTGATCCAAACCAGAAAAAGCCCAGGATCTGGCCAACAAGTATGCGAGAAATGCGAAAGTATGAGACAGATGAGGGCAAATCCCAGACCTAACCGAGACATAACCGGCGTTATCCTCTAAATATTAATCGCAACCAGGTTTACTTGACTGTTTCGGTGTGGTACCGCATTACCACGTGATCCAATCCAGAAAAAGGCCAGGATCTGGTCAACAAGTTTGCGAAAAATGCGAAAGTACGAGCCAGATGAGGGCAAATACCAGACCTAACCCAGACATAACTGGCGTTATCCTCTAAAATACTAACTGAAACCAGGATTAATTGACTGTTTCAGTGTGGTACCGCATTACTACGTGATCCAAACCAGAAAAAGGCCAGCATTTGGCCAACAAGTATGCGAAAAATGCGAAAGTACGAGCCAGATGAGGGCAAATACCAGACCTAACCCAGACATAACCGGCATTATCCTCTAAAATATTAATCGGAACCAGGTTTAATTGACCGTTTCAGTGTGGTACCACATTACTACGTGATTCAAACCAAAAAAAACCCAGGATCTTGCCAACAAGTATGCGAAAAATGCGAAAGTACGAGGCGGATGATTGCAAATACCAGAACTAACCCAGACGTTACCTGCGTTATCCTCTAAAATACTATTCGGAACCAGCTTTTATTGACTGTTTCAGTGTGGTACCACATTACTACGTGATCCAAAACAGAAAAAGCCCAGTATCTGGTCAACAAGTATGCGAAAAATGCGAAAGTACGAGCCAGATGTGGGCAAATTCCAGACCTAGCCCAGACATAACCGGCGTTATTCTCTAAAATATTAATCGCAACCAGTTTTAATTGTCTGTTTCGTTGTGGATCCACATTACTACGGGATCCAAACCAGAGAAAGGCCAGGATCTGGCCAACAAGTATGCGAAAAATGCGAAAGTACGAGCCAGATGATGGCAAATCCCAGACCTAACCGAGACATAACCGGCGTTATCCTCTAAAATATTAATCGCAACCAGGTTTAATTGACTGTTTCAGTGTGGTACCACATTACTACGAGATCCAGATCAAAAAAAGCCCAGGATCTTGCCAACAAGTATGCGAAAAATGCGAAAATACGAGCCAGATAACGGCAAATCCCAGAACTACCCGAGATATAACCGGCGTTATCCACTAAAATATTAATCGCAACCAGGTTTAATTGACTGTTTCGGTGTGGAACTTCATTACTACGGGATCCAAACCGGAAAAAGGCCAGGATCTGGCAAACAAGTATACGAAATCGCGAAAGTATGAGCCAGATGGTTGCAAATACCAGAACTAACCCAGACATAACCAGCGTCATCCTCTAAAATACTATTCGGAACCAGCTTCTATTGACTGTTTCTGTGTGGTACCACATTACTACGTGATCCAAACCTGAAAAAACCCTGGATCTGGCCAAGAAGTATGCGAAAAACGCGATAGTATGAGCCAGATAATTGCAAATACCAGAACTAACCCAGACATAACCAGCGTTATCCTCTAAAATACTAATCGGAACCAGCTTTTATTGACTGTTTCAGTGTGGTACCACATTACTACGTGATCCAAACCAAAAAAAACCCAGGATCTTGCCAACAAGTATGCGAAAAATGCGAAAATACGAGCCAGATGAGGGCAAATACCAGACCTAACCCACACATAACCGGCGTTATCCCCTAAAATATTCATCCCAACCAGGTTTAATTGACTGTTTCGGTGTGGCACCACATTACTACGAGATCCAAACCTGAAAAAACCCTGGATCTGGCCAAGAAGTATGCGAAAAACGCGATAGTATGAGCCAGATAATTGCAAATACCAGAACTAACCCAGACGTAACCTGCGTTATCCTCTAAAATACTATTCGGAACCAGCTTTTATTGACTGATCCGTGTGGTACCACATTACTACGTGATCCAAACCAAAAAAAGCCCAGGATCTTGCCAACAAGTATGCCAAAGTTGCGAAAGTACGAGCCAGATGAGGGCAAATCCCAGACCTAACCGAGACATAACCGACGTTATCCTCTAAATATTAATCGCAACCAGGTTTACTTGACTGTTTCGGTGTGGTACCGCATTACCACGTGATCCAATCCAGAAAAAGGCCAGGATCTGGCCAACAAGTTTACGAAAAATGCCAAAGTACGAGCCAGATGAGGGCAAATACCAGACCTAACCCAGACATAACCGGCGTTATCCTATAAAATACTAACTGAAACCAGGTTTAATTGACTGTTTCAGTGTGGTACCGCATTACTACGTGATCCAAACCAGCAAAAGGCCAGGATCTGGCCAACAAGTATGCCAAAGTTGCGAAAGTACGAGCCAGATGAGGGCAAATACCAAAACTAACCCAGACGTAACCTGCGTTATCCTCTAAAATACTATTCGGAACCAGCTTTTATTGACTGTTTCAGTGTGGTACCACATTACTACGTGATCCAAACGAAAAAAAGCCCAGGATCTGGCCAACATGTATGCGAAAAATGCGAATACGAGCCAGGTGACGGCAAATCCCAGACCCACGCGAGACATAACCGGCGTTATCCTCTAAAATAATAATCGCAACCAGGTTTAATTGACTGTTTCGGTGTGGAACTTCATTACTACGGGATCCAAACCAGAAAAAACCAAAGATCTGGTCAACAAGTATGCGAAAAACGCGAAAGTATGAGCCAGATGATTGCAAATACCAGAACTAACCCAGACGTAACCTGCGTTATCCTCTAAAATACTATTCGGAACCAGCTTTTATTGACTGTTTCATTGTGGTACCACATTACTACGTGATCCAAACCAAAAAAAGCCCAGGATCTTGCCAACAAGTATGCGAAAAATGCGAAAGTACGAGCCAGATAATTGCAAATAACAGAACTAACCCAGACATAACCAGCGTTGTCCTCTAAAATAATAATTGCAACCAGGTTTAATTGACTGCTTCGGTGTGGTACCGCATTACTACGTGATCCCAACCAGAGAAAGCCCAGGATCTTGCCAACAAGTAGGCGAAAAATGCGAATGTACGAGCCAGATGAGGGCAAATCCCAGACCTAACCGAGACATAACCGGCGTTATCCTCTAAATATTAATCGCAACCAGGTTTACTTGACTGTTTCGGTGTGGTACCGCATTACCACGTGATCCAATCCAGAAAAAGGCCAGGATCTGGCCAACAAGTTTGCGAAAAATGCGAAAGAACGAGCCAGATGAGGGCAAATACCAGACCTAACCGAGACATAACCGGCGTTATCCTCTAAATATTAATCGCAACCAGGTTTACTTGACTGTTTCAGTGTGGTACCGCATTACTACGTGATCCCAACCAGAGAAAGCCCAGGATCTTGCCAACAAGTAGGCGAAAAATGCGAATGTACGAGCCAGATGAGGGCAAATCCCAGACCTAACCGAGACATAACCGGCGTTATCCTCTAAATATTAATCGCAACCAGGTTTACTTGACTGTTTCAGTGTGGTACCACATTACTACGTGATCCAAAACAGAAAAAGCCCAGTATCTGGTCAACAAGTATGCGAAAAATGCGAAAGTACGAGCCAGATGTGGGCAAATTCCAGACCTAGCCCAGACATAACCGGCGTTATTCTCTAAAATATTAATCGCAACCAGGTTTAATTGTCTGTTTCGTTGTGGATCCACATTACTACGGGATCCAAACCAGAGAAAGGCCAGGATCTGGCCAACAAGTATGCGAAAAATGCGAAAGTACGAGCCAGATGATGGCAAATCCCAGACCTAACAGAGACATAACCGGCGTTATCCTCTAAAATATTAATCGCAACCAGGTTTAATTGACTGTTTCAGTGTGGTACCACATTACTACGAGATCCAGATCAAAAAAAGCCCAGGATCTTGCCAACAAGTATGCGAAAAACGCGAAAATACGAGCCAGATAACGGCAAATCCCAGAACTACCCGAGATATAACCGGCGTTATCCACTAAAATATTAATCGCAACCAGGTTTAATTGACTGTTTCGGTGTGGAACTTCATTACTACGGGATCCAAACCGGAAAAAGGCCAGGATCTGGCAAACAAGTATACGAAATCGCGAAAGTATGAGCCAGATGGTTGCAAATACCAGAACTAACCCAGACATAACCAGCGTCATCCTCTAAAATACTATTCGGAACCAGCTTCTATTGACTGTTTCTGTGTGGTACCACATTACTACGTGATCCAAACCTGAAAAAACCCTGGATCTGGCCAAGAAGTATGCGAAAAACGCGATTGTATGAGCCAGATAATTGCAAATACCAGAACTAACCCAGACATAACCAGCGTTATCCTCTAAAATACTAATCGGAACCAGCTTTTATTGACTGTTTCAGTGTGGTACCACATTACTACGTGATCCAAACCAGAAAATGCCCAGGATCCGGACAACAAGTATGCGAGAAATGCGAAAGTATGAGCCAGATGAGGGCAAATCCCAGACCTAACCGAGACATAACCGGCGTTATCCTCTAAAATATTAATCGCAACCAGGTTTACTTGACTGTTTCAGTGTGGTACCACATTACTACGTGTTCCAAACTAAAAAAAGCCCATAATCTTGCCAACAAGTATGCGAAAAATGCGAAAGTACGAGCCAGATGATTGCAAATACCAGAACTAACCCAAACATAACCAGCGTTATCCTCCAAAATATTCATCGCAACCAGGTTTGATTGACTGCTTCGGTGTGGAACCAGATTTCGACGGGATCCAAACCACAGAAAACCCAAGATATGGCCAACAAGTACGCGAAAATTGCAAAAGTATGAGCCAGATGATTGCAAATACCAGAACTAACCCAGACATAACCAGCGTTATCCTCTAAAACATTAATCGGCACCAGCTCTTATTCACCGTTTCAGAGTGGTACCACATTACAACGTGACCCAAACCAGAAAAAGGCCAGGATCTGGCCAACAAGTATGCGAAAAATGCGAAAATACGAGCCAGATGAGGGCAAATACCAGACCTAACCCACACATAACCGGCGTTATCCCCTAAAATATTCATCCCAACCAGGTTTAATTGACTGTTTCGGTGTGGCACCACATTACTACGGGATCCAAACCTGAAAAAACCCTGGATCTGGCCAGGAAGTATGCGAAAAACGCGATAGTATGAGCCAGATAATTGCAAATACCAGAACTAACCCAGACATAACCAGCGTTATCCTCTAAAGTACTAATCGGAACCAGCTTTTATTGACTGTTTCAGTGTGGTACCACATTACTACGTGATCCAAACCAGAAAAAGCCCAGGAACTGGCCAACAAGTATGCGAGAAATGCGAAAGTATGAGCCAGATGAGGGCAAATCCCAGACCTAACCGAGACATAACCGGCGTTATCCTCTAAATATTAATCGCAACCAGGTTTACTTGACTGTTTCGGTGTGGTACCGCATTACCACGTGATCCAATCCAGAAAAAGGCCAGGATCTGGCCAACAAGTTTGCGAAAAATGCGAAAGTACGAGCCAGATGAGGGCAAATACCAGACCTAACCCAGACATAACCGGCGTTATCCTATAAAATACTAACTGAAACCAGGTTTAATTGACTGTTTCAGTGTGGTACCGCATTACTACGTGATCCAAACCAGAAATAGGCCAGGATCTGGTCAAGAAGTATGCGAAAAACGCGAAAGTATGAGCCAGATGATTGCAAATACCAGAACTAACCCAGACGTAACCTGCGTTATCCTCTAAAATACTATTCGGAACCAGCTTTTATTGACTGTTTCAGTGTGGTACCACATTACTACGTGATCCAAACCAAAAAAAGCCCAGGATCTTGCCAACAAGTATGCGAAAAATGCGAAAGTACGAGCCAGATAATTGCAAATAACAGAACTAACCCAGACATAACCAGCGTTATCCTCTACAATAATAATTGCAACCAGGTTTAATTGACTGCTTCGGTGTGGTACCGCATTACTACGTGATCCCAACCAGAGAAAGCCCAGGATCTTGCCAACAAGTAGGCGAAAAATGCGAATGTACGAGCCAGATGAGGGCAAATCCCAGACCTAACCGAGACATAACCGGCGTTATCCTCTAAATATTAATCGCAACCAGGTTTACTTGACTGTTTCGGTGTGGTACCGCATTACCACGTGATCCAATCCAGAAAAAGGCCAGCATTTGGCCAACAAGTATGCGATAAATGCGAAAGTACGAGCCAGATGAGGACAAATACCAGACCTAACCCAGACATAACCGGCGTTATCCTCTAAAATACTAACTGAAACCAGGTTTAATTGACTGTTTCAGTGTGGTACCGCATTACTACGTGATCCAAACCAGAAAAAGGCCAGCATTTGGCCAACAAGTATGCGATAAATGCGAAAGTACGAGCCAGATGAGGACAAATACCAGACCTAACCCAGACATAACCGGCGTGATCCTCTAAAATATTAATCGGAACTAGGATTAATTGACTGTTTCGGTGTGGTACCGCATTACTACGTGATCCAAACCAGAAAAAGGCCAGGATCCTGCCTACAAGTATGCGAAAAATGCGAAAGAACGAGCCAGATGAGGGCAAATACCAGACCTAACCCAAACATAACCGGCGTTATCCTCTAAAATATTAATCGGGACCTGGTTTAATTGACTGTTTCAGTGTGGTACCACATTACTACGTGATCCAAACCAAAAAAAGCCCAGGATCTTGCCAACAAGTATGCGAAAAATGCGAAAGTATGAGCCAGATGATTGCAAAATCCAGAACTAACCCAGATATAACCAGCGTTATCTTCTTAAATATTAATCGGAACCAGGTTTAATTGACTGTTTCAGTGTGGTACCTCATTACTATGTGGTCCAAGCCAGAAAAAGGTCAGGATCTGGCCAACAAGCAAGCGAAAAATGCGAAGGTACGAGCCAGATGATTGCAAATACCAGAACTAACCCAAACATAACCAGCGTTATCCTCCAAAATATTCATCGCAACCAGGTTTAATTGACCCCGTCAGTGTGGTACCACATTACTACGTGATCCAAATCAGAAAAAGCCCCGGATCTGGCCATTCAAGTATGCGAAAAATGCGAAAGTATGAGCTAGATGATGGCAAATACCAGACCTAACCCCGGCATAATCGGAGTTATCCTCTAAAATTTTAATCGGAACCAGGCTTAATTGACTGTTTCAGTGTGGAACTTCATTACTACGGGATCCAAACCAGAAAAAAACCCAGGATCTGGCCAACAAGTATGTGAAAAACGCGAAAGTATGAGCCAGATGATTGCAAATACCAGAACTAACCCAGACGTAACCTGCGTTATCCTCCAAAATACTATTCGGAACTAGATTCTATTGACTGTTTCAGTGTGATACCACATTACTACGTGGTCGAAGCCAGAAAAAGGCCAGGATCTGGCCAACAAGTATGCGAGAAATGCGAAAATACGAACCAGATGACGGCAAATCCCAGACCTACCCGAGACATAACCGGCGTTATCCTCTAAAATATTAATCGCAACCAGGTTTAATTGACTGTTTCGGTGTGGAACTTCATTACTACGGGATCCAAACCAGAAAAAACCCAGGATCTGGCAAAGAAGTATGCGAAAAACGCGAATGTATGAGCCAGATGATTGCAAATACCAGAACTAATCCAGACGTAACCTGCGCTATCCTCTAAAATACTATTCGGAACCAGCTTTTATTGACTGTTTCAGTGTGGTACCACATTACTACGTGATCCAAACCAAAAAAAGCCCATGATCTTGCCAACAAGTATGCGAAAAATGCGAAAGTACGAGCCAGATGTTTGCAAATACCAGAACTAGCCCAAGCATAACCAGCGTTATCCTCCAAAATATTCATCGCAACCAGGTTTAATTGACTGCTTCGGTGTGGAACGACATTACGACGGGATCCAAACCACAAAAAACCCAAGATCTGGCCAACTAGTACGCGAAAATTGCGAAAGAATGAGCCAGATGATTACAAATAACAGAACTAACCCAGACATAACCGGCGTTATCCTCTAAAATATTAATCGGGACCAGGTTTAATTGACTGTTTCAGTGTGGTACCACATTACTACGTGATCCAAACCAAAAAAAGCCGAGGAACTGGCCAACAAGTACGCGAAAAACGCGAAAGTATGAGCCAGATGATTGCAAATACCAGAACTAACCCAGACGTAACCTGCGTTATCCTCTAAAATATTAATCGGAACCAGGTTTAATTGACTGTCTCAGTGAGGTACCTCATTACTACGTGGTCCAAGCCAGAAAAAGGCCAGGATCTGGCCAACAAGTAAGCGAAAAATGCGAAAGTACGAGCCAGATGAGGGCAAATACCAGACCTAACCCAGACATAACCGGCGTTATCCTCTAAAATATTAATCGCAACCAGGTTTACTTGACTGTTTCGGTGTGGTACCGCATTACCACGTGATCCAATCCAGAAAAAGGCCAGGATCTGGCCAACAAGTTTGCGAAAAATGCGAAAGAACGAGCCAGATGAGGGCAAATACCAGACCTAACCCAGACATAACCGGCGTTATCCTCTAAAATACTATCCGGAACCAGCTTTAATTGACAGTTTCAGTGTGGTACCGCATTACTACGTGATCCAAACCAGAAAAAGGCCAGGATCTGGCCAACAAGTATGCGAAAGGTGCGAAAGTACGAGCCAGATGAGGGCAAATACCAGAACTAACCCAAACATAACCAGCGTTATCCTCCAAAATATTCATCGGAACCAGGTTTAATTGACTGTTTCGGTGTGGAACTTCATCACTACGGGATCCAAACCAGAAAAAACCCAGGATCTGGCCAACAAGTATGCGAAAAACGCGAAAGTATGAGCCAGATGATTGCAAATACCAGAACTAACCCAGACGTAACCTGCGTTATCCTCTAAAATACTATTCGGAACCAGCTTTTATTGACTGTTTCAGTGTGGTACCACATTACTACGTGATCCAAACCAAAAAAAGCCCACGATCTTGCCAACAAGTATGCGAAAAATGCGAAAGAACGAGCCAGATGATTGCAAATACCAGAACTAACCCAAACATAACCAGCGGTATCCTCCAAAACATTCATCGCAACCAGGTATAATTGACTGCTTCGGTGTGGAACGACATTACGACGGGATCCAAGCCACAAAAAACCCAAGATCTGGCCAACAAGTACGCGAAAATTGCGAAAATATGAGCCAGATGATTGCAAATAACAGAACTAACACAGACATAACCAGCGGTATCCTCTAAAATATTAATCGGAACCAGGTTTAATTGACTGTTTCAGTGTGGAACTTCATTACTACGTGATCCAAACCAGAAAAAAGCCCAGGATCTGGCCAACAAGTAGGCGAAAAACGCGAAAATACGAGCTAGATGACGGCAAATCCCAGACCTACCCGAGACATAACCGGCGTTATCCTCTAAAATATTAATCGCAACCAGGTTTAATTGACTGTTTCAGTGTGATACCACATTACTACGTGGTCCAAGCCAGGAAAAGGCCAGGATCTGGCCAACAAGTATGCGAGAAATGCGAAAATACGAGCCAGATGACGGCAAATCCTAGACCTACCCGAGACATAACCGGCGTTATCCGGTAAAATATTAATCGCAACCAGGTTTAGTTGACTGTTTCGGTGTGGAACTTCATTACTACGGGATCCAAACCAGAAAAAACCCAGGATCTGGCAAACAAGTATGCGAAAAACGCGAAAGTATGAGCCAGATGATTGCAAATACCAGAACTAACCCAGACGTAACCTGCGCTATCCTCTAAAATACTATTCGGAACCAGCTTTTATTGACTGTCTCAGTGTGGTACCACATTACTACGTGATCCAAACCAAAAAAAGCCCAGGATCTGGCCAACATGTATGCGAAAAATGCGAATACGAGCCAGGTGACGGCAAATCCCAGACCCACGCGAGACATAACCGGCGTGATCCTCTAAAATATTAATCGCAACCAGGTTTAATTGACTGTTTCGGTGTGGGACTTCATTACTACGGGATCCAAACCAGAAAAAACCCAAGATCTGGCCAACAAGTATGCGAAAAACGCGAAAGTATGAGCCAGATGAGGGCAAATCCCAGACCTAACCGAGGCATAACCGGCGTTATCCTCTAAAATATTAATCGCAACCAGGTGTAGTTAGCAATTTCGGTGTGGTACCGCATTACTAAGTGAGCCAAACCAGAAAAAGGCGAAGATTTAGTCAACAAGTATGCGAAAAATGCGAAAGTACGAGCCAGATGAGGGCAAATTCCAGACCTAACCCAGACATAACCGGCGCTATCCTCTAAAATATTAATCGCCACCAGGTTTAATTGACTGTTTCAGTGTGGTACCACATTACTACGTGGTCCAAGCCAGAAAAAGGCCAGGGTCTGGCCAACAAGTATGCGAAAAATGCGAAAGTATGAGCCAGATGATTGCAAATACCAGAACTAACCCAGACGTAACCTGCGTTATCCTCTAAAATACTATTCGGAACCAGCTTTTATTGACTGTTTCAGTGTGGTACCACATTACTACGTGATCCAAGCCAAAAAAAGCCCAGGATCTGGCCAACATGTATGCGAAAAATGCGAATACGAGCCAGGTGACGGCAAATCCCAGACCCACGCGAGACATAACCGGCGTTATCCTCTAAATATTAATCGCAACAAGGTTTAATTGACTGTTTCGGTGTTGAACTTCATTACTACAGGATCCAAACCAGAAAAAACCCAAAATCTGGCCAACAAGTATGCGAAAAACGCGAAAGTATGAGCCAGATGATTGCAAATACCAGAACTAACCCAGACGTAACGAGCGTTATCCTCTAAAATGCTATTCGGAACCAGCTTTTATTGACTGTTTCAGTGTGGTACCACGTTACTACGTGATCCAAACCAAAAAAAGCCCAGGATCTTGCCAACAAGTATGCGAAAAATGCGAAAGTACGAGCCAGATGATTGCAAATACCAGAACTAACCCAAACATAACCAGCGTTATCCTCCAAAACATTCATCGCAACCAGGTTTAATTGACTGCTTCGGTGTGGAACGACATTACGACGGGATCCAAACCACAAAAAACCCAAGATCTGGCCAACAAGTAGGCGAAAATTGCGAAAATATGAGCCAGATGATTGCAAATAACAGAACTAACCCAGACATAACCAGCGTTATCCTCTAAAATATTAATCGGCACCAGGTTTAATTGACTGTTTCAGTGTGGAACTTCATTACTACGTGATCCAAACCAGAAAAAAACCCAGGATCTGGCCAACAAGTATGCGAAAAACGCGAAAATACGAGCTAGATGACGGCAAATCCCAGACCTACCCGAGACATAACCGGCGTTAACCTCTAAAATATTAATCGCAACCAGGTTTAATTG
This sequence comes from Colletes latitarsis, assembly GCF_051014445.1. NCBI lineage: Eukaryota > Metazoa > Arthropoda > Insecta > Hymenoptera > Colletidae > Colletes > Colletes latitarsis. The sequence goes on along the minus strand of NC_135136.1, from coordinate 2,100,173 downwards.
ACTGTTTCAGTGTGATACCACATTACTACGTGGTCCAAGCCAGGAAAAGGCCAGGATCTGGTCAACAAGTATGCGAAAAATGCGAAAATACGAGCCAGATGACGGCAAATCCCAGACCTAACCGAGACATAACCGGCGTTATCCTCTAAAATGTTAATCGCAACCAGGTTTAGTTGACTGTTTCGGTGTGGAACTTCATTACTACGGGATCCAAACCAGAAAAAACCCAGGATCTGGCAAACAAGTATGCGAAAAACGCGAAAGTATGAGCCAGATGATTGCAAATACCAGAACTAACCCAGACGTAACCTGCGCTATCCTCTAAAATACTATTCGGAACCAGCTTTTATTGACTGTCTCAGTGTGGTACCACATTACTACGTGATCCAAACCAAAAAAAGCCCAGGATCTTGCCAACAAGTAAGCGAAAAATGCGAAGGTACGAGCCATATGAGGGCAAATCCCTGACCTAACCGAGCCATAACCGGCGTTATCCTCTAAAATATTAATCGGGACCAGGTTTAATTGACTGTTTCGGTGTGGTACCGCATTACTATGTGATCCAAACCCAGAAAAAGGCCAGGATCCTGCCTACATGTATGCGAAAAATGCGAAAGTACGAGCCAGATGAGGGCAAATAACAGAACTAACCCAGACATAACCGGCGTTATCCTCTAAAATATTAATCGGGACCAGGTTTAATTGACTGTTTCCGTGTGGTACCGCATTACTACGTGATCCAAACCCAGAAAAAGGCCAGGATCCTGCCTACATGTATGCGAAAAATGCGAAAGTACGAGCCAGATGAGGGCAAATACCAGAACTAACCCAGACGTAACCTGCGTTATCCTCTAAAATACTACTCGGAACCAGCTTTTATTGACTGTTTCAGTGTGGTACCACATTACTACGTGATCCAAACCAAAAAAAGCCCAGGATCTGGCCAACATGTATGCGAAAAATGCGAATACGAGCCAGGTGACGGCAAATCCCAGACCCACGCGAGACATAACCGGCGTGATCCTCTAAAATATTAATCGCAACCAGGTTTAATTGACTGTTTCGGTGTGGAACTTCATTACTACGGGATCCAAACAAGAAAAAACCCAAGATCTGGCCAACAAGTATGCGAAAAACGCGAAAGTATGAGCCAGATGAGGGCAAATCCCAAACCTAACCGAGGCATAACCGGCGTTATCCTCTAAAATATTAATCGCAACCAGGTGTAGTTAGCAATTTCGGTGTGGTACCGCATTACTAAGTGAGCCAAACCAGAAAAAGGCGAAGATTTAGTCAACAAGTATGCGAAAAATGCGAAAGTACGAGCCAGATGAGGGCAAATTCCAGACCTAACCCAGACATAACCGGCGCTATCCTCTAAAATATTAATCGCCACCAGGTTTAATTGACTGTTTCAGTGTGGTACCACATTACTACGTGGTCCAAGCCAGAAAAAGGCCAGGGTCTGGCCAACAAGTATGCGAAAAATGCGAAAGTATGAGCCAGATGATTGCAAATACCAGAACTAACCCAGACGTAACCTGCGTTATCCTCTAAAATACTATACGGAACCAGCTTTTATTGACTGTTTCAGTGTGGTACCACATTACTACGTGATCCAAACCAAAAAAAGCCCAGGATCTGGCCAACATGTATGCGAAAAATGCGAATACCAGCCAGGTGACGGCAAATCCCAGACCCACGCGAGACATAACCGGCGTTATCCTCTAAATATTAATCGCAACAAGGTTTAATTGACTGTTTCGGTGTGGAACTTCATTACTACGGGATCCAAACCAGAAAAAACCCAAAATCTGGCCAACAAGTATGCGAAAAACGCGAAAGTATGAGCCAGATGATTGCAAATACCAGAACTAACCCAGACGTAACCTGCGTTATCCTCTAAAATGCTATTCGGAACCAGCTTTTATTGACTGTTACAGTGTGGTACCACATTACTACGTGATCCAAACCAAAAAAAGCCCAGGATCTGGCCAACATGTATGCGAAAAATGCGAATACGAGCCAGGTGACGGCAAATCCCAGACCCACGCGAGACATAACCGGCGTTATCCTCTAAATATTAATCGCAACAAGGTTTAATTGACTGTTTCGGTGTTGAACTTCATTACTACAGGATCCAAACCAGAAAAAACCCAAAATCTGGCCAACAAGTATGCGAAAAACGCGAAAGTATGAGCCAGATGATTGCAAATACCAGAACTAACCCAGACGTAACGAGCGTTATCCTCTAACATGCTATTCGGAACCAGCTTTTATTGACTGTTTCAGTGTGGTACCACGTTGCTACGTGATCCAAACCAAAAAAAGCCCAGGATCTTGCCAACAAGTATGCGAAAAATGCGAAAGTACGAGCCAGATGATTGCAAATACCAGAACTAACCCAAACATAACCAGCGTTATCCTCCAAAACATTCATCGCAACCAGGTTTAATTGACTGCTTCGGTGTGGAACGACATTACGACGGGATCCAAACCAGAAAAAACCCAGGATCTGGCAAACAAGTATGCGAAAAACGCGAAAGTATGAGCCAGATGATTGCAAATACCAGAACTAACCCAGACGTAACCTGCGCTATCCTCTAAAATACTATTCGGAACCAGCTTTTATTGACTGTCTCAGTGTGGTACCACATTACTACGTGATCCAAACCAAAAAAAGCCCAGGATCTTGCCAACAAGTAAGCGAAAAATGCGAAGGTACGAGCCATATGAGGGCAAATCCCTGACCTAACCGAGCCATAACCGGCGTGATCCTCTAAAATATTAATCGCAACCAGGTTTAATTGACTGTTTCGGTGTGGAACTTCATTACTACGGGATCCAAACCAGAAAAAACCCAAGATCTGGCCAACAAGTATGCGAAAAACGCGAAAGTATGAGCCTGATGAGGGCAAATCCCAGACCTAACCGAGGCATAACCGGCGTTATCCTCTAAAATATTAATCGCAACCAGGTGTAGTTAGCAATTTCGGTGTGGTACCGCATTACTAAGTGAGCCAAACCAGAAAAAGGCGAAGATTTAGTCAACAAGTATGCGAAAAATGCGATAGTACGAGCCAGATGAGGGCAAATTCCAGACCTAACCCAGACATAACCGGCGCTATCCTCTAAAATATTAATCGCCACCAGGTTTAATTGACTGTTTCAGTGTGGTACCACATTACTACGTGGTCCAAGCCAGAAAAAGGCCAGGGTCTGGCCAACAAGTATGCGAAAAATGCGAAAGTATGAGCCAGATGATTGCAAATACCAGAACTAACCCAGACGTAACCTGCGTTATCCTCTAAAATACTATTCGGAACCAGCTTTTATTGACTGTTTCAGTGTGGTACCACATTACTACGTGATCCAAGCCAAAAAAAGCCCAGGATCTGGCCAACATGTATGCGAAAAATGCGAATACGAGCCAGGTGACGGCAAATCCCAGACCCACGCGAGACATAACCGGCGTTATCCTCTAAATATTAATCGCAACAAGGTTTAATTGACTGTTTCGGTGTTGAACTTCATTACTACAGGATCCAAACCAGAAAAAACCCAAAATCTGGCCAACAAGTATGCGAAAAACGCGAAAGTATGAGCCAGATGATTGCAAATACCAGAACTAACCCAGACGTAACGAGCGTTATCCTCTAAAATGCTATTCGGAACCAGCTTTTATTGACTGTTTCAGTGTGGTACCACGTTACTACGTGATCCAAACCAAAAAAAGCCCAGGATCTTGCCAACAAGTATGCGAAAAATGCGAAAGTACGAGCCAGATGATTGCAAATACCAGAACTAACCCAAACATAACCAGCGTTATCCTCCAAAACTTTCATCGCAACCAGGTTTAATTGACTGCTTCGGTGTGGAACGACATTACGACGGGATCCAAACCACAAAAAACCCAAGATCTGGCCAACAAGTAGGCGAAAATTGCGAAAATATGAGCCAGATGATTGCAAATAACAGAACTAACCCAGACATAACCAGCGTTATCCTCTAAAATATTAATCGGCACCAGGTTTAATTGACTGTTTCAGTGTGGAACTTCATTACTACGTGATCCAAACCAGAAAAAAACCCAGGATCTGGCCAACAAGTATGCGAAAAACGCGAAAATACGAGCTAGATGACGGCAAATCCCAGACCTACCCGAGACATAACCGGCGTTAACCTCTAAAATATTAATCGCAACCAGGTTTAATTGACTGTTTCGGTGTGGTACCGCATTACTATGTGATCCAAACCCAGAAAAAGGCCAGGATCCTGCCTACATGTATGCGAAAAATGCGAAAGTACGAGCCAGATGAGGGCAAATAACAGAACTAACCCAGACATAACCGGCGTTATCCTCTAAAATATTAATCGGGACCAGGTTTAATTGACTGTTTCGGTGTGGTACCGCATTACTACGTGATCCAAACCCAGAAAAAGGCCAGGATCCTGCCTACATGTATGCGAAAAATGCGAAAGTACGAGCCAGATGAGGGCAAATACCAGAACTAACCCAGACGTAACCTGCGTTATCCTCTAAAATACTACTCGGAACCAGCTTTTATTGACTGTTTCAGTGTGGTACCACATTACTACGTGATCCAAACCAAAAAAAGCCCAGGATCTGGCCAACATGTATGCGAAAAATGCGAATACGAGCCAGGTGACGGCAAATCCCAGACCCACGCGAGACATAACCGGCGTGATCCTCTAAAATATTAATCGCAAACAGGTTTAATTGACTGTTTCGGTGTGGAACTTCATTACTACGGGATCCAAACCAGAAAAAACCCAAGATCTGGCCAACAAGTATGCGAAAAACGCGAAAGTATGAGCCAGATGAGGGCAAATCCCAGACCTAACCGAGGCATAACCGGCGTTATCCTCTAAAATATTAATCGCAACCAGGTGTAGTTAGCAATTTCGGTGTGGTACCGCATTACTAAGTGAGCCAAACCAGAAAAAGGCGAAGATTTAGTCAACAAGTATGCGAAAAATGCGAAAGTACGAGCCAGATGAGGGCAAATTCCAGACCTAACCCAGATATAACCGGCGCTATCCTCTAAAATATTAATCGCCACCAGGTTTAATTGACTGTTTCAGTGTGGTACCACATTACTACGTGGTCCAAGCCAGAAAAAGGCCAGGGTCTGGCCAACAAGTATGCGAAAAATGCGAAAGTATGAGCCAGATGATTGCAAATACCAGAACTAACCCAGACGTAACCTGCGTTATCCTCTAAAATACTATACGGAACCAGCTTTTATTGACTGTTTCAGTGTGGTACCACATTACTACGTGATCCAAACCAAAAAAAGCCCAGGATCTGGCCAACATGTATGCGAAAAATGCGAATACCAGCCAGGTGACGGCAAATCCCAGACCCACGCGAGACATAACCGGCGTTATCCTCTAAATATTAATCGCAACAAGGTTTAATTGACTGTTTCGGTGTGGAACTTCATTACTACGGGATCCAAACCAGAAAAAACCCAAAATCTGGCCAACAAGTATGCGAAAAACGCGAAAGTATGAGCCAGATGATTGCAAATACCAGAACTAACCCAGACGGAACCTGCGTTATCCTCTAAAATGCTATTCGGAACCAGCTTTTATTGACTGTTTCAGTGTGGTACCACATTACTACGTGATCCAAACCAAAAAAAGCCCAGGATCTGGCCAACATGTATGCGAAAAATGCGAATACGAGCCAGGTGACGGCAAATCCCAGACCCACGCGAGACATAACCGGCGTTATCCTCTAAATATTAATCGCAACAAGGTTTAATTGACTGTTTCGGTGTTGAACTTCATTACTACAGGATCCAAACCAGAAAAAACCCAAAATCTGGCCAACAAGTATGCGAAAAACGCGAAAGTATGAGCCAGATGATTGCAAATACCAGAACTAACCCAGACGTAACGAGCGTTATCCTCTAAAATGCTATTCGGAACCAGCTTTTATTGACTGTTTCAGTGTGGTACCACGTTGCTACGTGATCCAAACCAAAAAAAGCCCAGGATCTTGCCAACAAGTATGCGAAAAATGCGAAAGTACGAGCCAGATGATTGCAAATACCAGAACTAACCCAAACATAACCAGCGTTATCCTCCAAAACATTCATCGCAACCAGGTTTAATTGACTGCTTCGGTGTGGAACGACATTACGACGGGATCCAAACCACAAAAAACCCAAGATCTGGCCAACAAGTAGGCGAAAATTGCGAAAATATGAGCCAGATGATTGCAAATAACAGAACTAACCCAGACATAACCAGCGTTATCCTCTAAAATATTAATCGGCACCAGGTTTAATTGACTGTTTCAGTGTGGAACTTCATTACTACGTGATCCAAACCAGAAAAAAACCCAGGATCTGGCCAACAAGTATGCGAAAAACGCGAAAATACGAGCTAGATGACGGCAAATCCCAGACCTACCCGAGACATAACCGGCGTTAACCTCTAAAATATTAATCGCAACCAGGTTTAATTGACTGTTTCAGTGTGATACCACATTACTACGTGGTCCAAGCCAGGAAAAGGCCAGGATCTGGTCAACAAGTATGCGAAAAATGCGAAAATACGAGCCAGATGACGGCAAATCCCAGACCTAACCGAGACATAACCGGCGTTATCCTCTAAAACGTTAATCGCAACCAGGTTTAGTTGACTGTTTCGGTGTGGAACTTCATTACTACGGGATCCAAACCAGAAAAAACCCAGGATCTGGCAAACAAGTATGCGAAAAACGCGAAAGTATGAGCCAGATGATTGCAAATACCAGAACTAACCCAGACGTAACCTGCGCTATCCTCTAAAATACTATTCGGAACCAGCTTTTATTGACTGTCTCAGTGTGGTACCACATTACTACGTGATCCAAACCAAAAAAAGCCCAGGATCTTGCCAACAAGTAAGCGAAAAATGCGAAGGTACGAGCCATATGAGGGCAAATCCCTGACCTAACCGAGCCATAACCGGCGTTATCCTCTAAAATATTAATCGGGACCAGGTTTAATTGACTGTTTCGGTGTGGTACCGCATTACTATGTCATCCAACCCAGAAAAAGGCCAGGATCCTGCCTACATGTATGCGAAAAATGCGAAAGTACGAGCCAGATGAGGGCAAATAACAGAACTAACCCAGACATAACCGGCGTTATCCTCTAAAATATTAATCGGGACCAGGTTTAATTGACTGTTTCGGTGTGGTACCGCATTACTACGTGATCCAAACCCAGAAAAAGGCCAGGATCCTGCCTACATGTATGCGAAAAATGCGAAAGTACGAGCCAGATGAGGGCAAATACCAGAACTAACCCAGACGTAACCTGCGTTATCCTCTAAAATACTACTCGGAACCAGCTTTTATTGACTGTTTCAGTGTGGTACCACATTACTACGTGATCCAAACCAAAAAAAGCCCAGGATCTGGCCAACATGTAAGCGAAAAATGCGAATACGAGCCAGGTGACGGCAAATCCCAGACCCACGCGAGACATAACCGGCGTGATCCTCTAAAATATTAATCGCAACCAGGTTTAATTGACTGTTTCGGTGTGGAACTTCATTACTACGGGATCCAAACCAGAAAAAACCCAAGATCTGGCCAACAAGTATGCGAAAAACGCGAAAGTATGAGCCAGATGAGGGCAAATCCCAGACCTAACCGAGGCATAACCGGCGTTATCCTCTAAAATATTAATCGCAACCAGGTGTAGTTAGCAATTTCGGTGTGGTACCGCATTACTAAGTGAGCCAAACCAGAAAAAGGCGAAGATTTAGTCAACAAGTATGCGAAAAATGCGAAAGTACGAGCCAGATGAGGGCAAATTCCAGACCTAACCCAGACATAACCGGCGCTATCCTCTAAAATATTAATCGCCACCAGGTTTAATTGACTGTTTCAGTGTGGTACCACATTACTACGTGGTCCAAGCCAGAAAAAGGCCAGGGTCTGGCCAACAAGTATGCGAAAAATGCGAAAGTATGAGCCAGATGATTGCAAATACCAGAACTAACCCAGACGTAACCTGCGTTATCCTCTAAAATACTATACGGAACCAGCTTTTATTGACTGTTTCAGTGTGGTACCACATTACTACGTGATCCAAACCAAAAAAAGCCCAGGATCTGGCCAACATGTATGCGAAAAATGCGAATACGAGCCAGGTGACGGCAAATCCCAGACCCACGCGAGACATAACCGGCGTTATCCTCTAAATATTAATCGCAACAAGGTTTAATTGACTGTTTCGGTGTGGAACTTCATTACTACGGGATCCAAACCAGAAAAAACCCAAAATCTGGCCAACAAGTATGCGAAAAACGCGAAAGTATGAGCCAGATGATTGCAAATACCAGAACTAACCCAGACGTAACCTGCGTTATCCTCTAAAGTACTAATCGGAACCAGCTTTTATTGACTGTTTCAGTGTGGTACCACATTACTACGTGATCCAAACCAGAAAAAGCCCAGGAACTGGCCAACAAGTATGCGAGAAATGCGAAAGTATGAGCAAGATGATTGCAAATACCAGAACTAACCCAAACATAACCGGCGTTATCCTATAAAATACTAACTGAAACCAGGTTTAATTGACTGTTTCAGTGTGGTACCGCATTACTACGTGATCCAAACCAGAAAAAGGCCAGGATCTGGTCAACAAGTATGCGAAAAACGCGAAAGTATGAGCCAGATGATTGCAAATACCAGAACTAACCCAGACGTAACCTGCGTTATCCTCTAAAATACTATTCGGAACCAGGTTTAATTGACTGCTCCGGTGTGGTACCGCATTACTACGTGATCCAAACCAAAAAAAGCCCAGGATCTTGCCAACAAGTATGCGAAAAATGCGAAAGTACGAGCCAGATGATTGCAAATACCAGAACTAACCCAAACATAACCAGCGTTATCCTCTAAACATTAATCGCAACCAGGTTTACTTGACTGTTTCGGTGTGGTACCGCATTACCACGTGATCCAATCCAGAAAAAGGCCAGGATCTGGCCAACAAGTTTGCGAAAAATGCGAAAGTACGAGCCAGATGAGGGCAAATACCAGACCTAACCCAGACATAACCGGCGTTATCCTATAAAATACTAACTGAAACCAGGTTTAATTGACTGTTTCAGTGTGGTACCGCATTACTACGTGATCCAAACCAGAAAAAGGCCAGGATCTGGTCAACAAGTATGCGAAAAACGCGAAAGTATGAGCCAGATGATTGCAAATACCAGAACTAACCCAGACGTAACCTGCGTTATCCTCTAAAATACTATTCGGAACCAGGTTTAATTGACTGCTCCGGTGTGGTACCGCATTACTACGTGATCCCAACCAGAGAAAGCCCAGGATCTTGCCAACAAGTAGGCGAAAAATGCGAATGTACGAGCCAGATGAGGGCAAATCCCAGACCTAACCGAGACATAACCGGCGTTATCCTCTAAATATTAATCGCAACCAGGTTTACTTGACTGTTTCGGTGTGGTACCGCATTACCACGTGATCCAATCCAGAAAAAGGCCAGGATCTGGCCAACAAGTAGGCGAAAAATGCGAATGTACGAGCCAGATGAGGGCAAATCCCAGACCTAACCGAGACATAACCGGCGTTATCCTCTAAATATTAATCGCAACCAGGTTTACTTGACTGTTTCGGTGTGGTACCGCATTACCACGTGATCCAATCCAGAAAAAGGCCAGGATCTGGCCAACAAGTTTGCGAAAAATGCGAAAGAACGAGCCAGATGAGGGCAAATACCAGACCTAACCCAGACATAACCGGCGTTATCCTCTAAAATACTAACTGAAACCAGGTTTAATTGACTGTTTCAGTGTGGTACCGCATTACTACGTGATCCAAACCAGAAAAAGGCCAGCATTTGGCCAACAAGTATGCGAAAAATGCGAAAGTACGAGCCAGATGAGGGCAAATACCAGACCTAACACAGACATAACCGGCATTATCCTCTAAAATATTAATCGGAACCAGGTTTACTTGACTGTTTCGGTGTGGTACCGCATTACCACGTGATCCAATCCAGAAAAAGGCCAGGATCTGGCCAACAAGTTTGCGAAAAATGCGAAAGAACGAGCCAGATGAGGGCAAATCCCAGACCTAACCGAGACATAACCGGCGTTATCCTCTAAAATATTAATCGCAACCAGGTTTACTTGACTGTTCCGGTGTGGTACCGCATTACTACGTGATCCAAACCAGAAAAAAGCCAGGATCTGGCCAACAAGTATGCGAAAAATGCGAAAGTACGAGCCAGATGAGGGCAAATACCAGACCTAACCCAGACATAACCGGCGTTATCCACTAAAATATTAATCGGAACCAGGTTTAATTGACTGTTTCGGTGTGGTACCGCATTACTACGTGATCCAAACCAGAGAAAGGTTAGGATCTGGCCAACAAGGATGAGAAAAATGCGAAAGTATGTGCAAGATGATTGCAAATACCAGAGCTAACCCTGACATAACCAGCGTTATCCTCTAAAATACTAATCGGAACCAGCTTTTATTGACTGATTCAGTGTGGTACCACATTACTACGTGATCCAAACCAGAAAAAGGCCAGGATCTGGCCAACAAGAATGCGAAAAAAGCGAATGTATGAGCCAGATGATTGCAAATACCAGAACTAACCCAGACATAACCAGCGTTATCCTCTAAAATACTGATCGGAACCAGCTTCTATTGACTGTTTCAGTGTGGTACCATATTGCTACGTGATCCAAACCAGAAAAAGGCCAGGATCTGGCCAACAACTATGAGAAAAACGCGAAAGTATGAGCCAGATGATTGCAAATACCAGAACTAACCCAGACATAACCAGCGTTATCCTCTAAAACACTGATCGGAACCAGCTTCTATTGACTGTTTCAGTGTGGTACCACATTGCTACGTGATCCAAACCAGAAAAAGGCCAGGATCTGGCCAACACGGATCAGAAAAATGCGAAAGTATGAGCCAGATGATTGCAAATACCAGAACTTACCCTGACATAACCAGCGTTATCCTCTAAAATACGAATCGGAACATGCTTTTGATGACTGTTTCAGTGTGGAACCACATTACTACGGGATCCAAACCAGAAAAAACCCAGGATCTGCCAACAACTATGAGAAAAACGCGAAAGTATGAACCAGATGATTGCAAATACCAGAACTATCCCAGATATAACCAGCGTTATCCTCTAAAATATTATTCGCAACCAGGTTTAATTGACTGCTTCAGTCTGGTACCACTTTACTGCGTGGCCCAAGCCAGAAGAAGGCCAGGATCTGGCCAACATGTATGCGAAAAACGCGAAAGTATGTGCGTGATTATAGCAAATACCAGAACTAACCCAGACATAACCAGCGTTATCCTCTAAAATACTTATCAGAACCAGTTTCTATTGATTGTTTCAGTGTGGTACCACATTACTACGTGATCCAAACCAGAAAGGGGCCAGGGTCTGGCCAACAAGTGTGCGGAAAACGCGAAAGTATGAGCCAGATGATTCCAAATACCAGAACTAACACAGACATAACCAGCGTTATCCTCTAAAATACTAATCGGAACCAGCTTTTATTGACTGTTTCAGTGTGGTACCACATTACTACGGGATGCAAACCAGAAAGAACCCAGGATCTGGCAAACAAGTATGCGAAAAATGCGAAAGTATGAGCCAGATGATTGCAAATACCAGAACTAACCCAGACATAACCAGCGTTATCCTCTAAAATATTAATCGCAAACAGGTTTAATTGACTGTTTCGGTGTGGTACCGCATTACAACGTGATCCAAACCAGAAAAAGGCCAGGATCTTGCCAACAAGTATGAGAAAAATACGAAAGTACGAGCCAGATGGGGGTAAATACCAGACCTAACCCAGACAAAACCAGCGTTTTCCTCCGAAATATTAATCGCAACCAGGTTTAATTGACTGTTTCGGTGTGGGACCACATTACTACGGGATCCAAACCAGAAAGAACCCAGGATCTGGCCAACAAGTATGCGAAGGGTGCGAAAGTACCAGGCAGATGAGGGCAAATCCCAGACCTAACCGTGACATAACCGGCGTTATCCACTAAAATACTAATCGCAACCAGGTTTAATTGACTGTTTCAGTGTGGGAACACATTACTACGTGATCCAAACCAGAAAAATCCCAGGATCGGGCCAACATGAATGCGAGAAACGCGAAAGTACGAGCCAGGTGAGGACAAATCCCAGACCTACCCGAGACATAACCGGCGTTATCCTCCAAAATATTAATCACAACCAGTTTAATTGACTGTTTCGGTGTGGAACCTCATTACTACGGGATCCAAAACAGAAAAAACCCAGGATCTGGCCAACAAGCATGCGAAAAACGCGAAAGTATGAGCCAGATGATTGCAAATACCAGAACTATCCCAGGCATAACCAGCGTTATCCTCTAAAATACTAAGCGGAACCAGCTTTTATTGACAGTGTGGTACCACATTACTACGTGATCCAAACCAGAAAAAGCCCAGGATCTGGCCAACAAGAATGCGAACAATACGAAAGTACGCGCCAGATGAGGGCAAATATCAGACCTAACCGAGACATTACCGGCTTTATCCTCAAAAATATTAATCGCAACCAGATTTGATTGACTGTTTCGGTGTGGTACCGCATTACTACGTGATCCAAACCAGAAAAAGCCCAGAATCTGGCCAACAAGTATGCGAAAAACGCGAAAGTATGTGCCAGATTATAGCAAATACCAGAACTAACCCAGACATAACCAGCGTTATCCTCTAAAATACTTATCAGAAAAGTTCTATTGATTGTTTCAGTGTGGTACCACATTACTACGTGATCCAAACCAGAAAAGGGCCAGGGTCTGCCCAACAAGTGTGCGGAAAACGCGAAAGTATGAGCCAGATGATTGCAAATACCAGAACTAACACAGCCATAACCAGTGTTATCCTCTAAAATACTAATCGGAACCAGCTTTTATTGACTGTTTCAGTGTGGTACCACGTTACTAGGGGATCCAAATCAGAAAATGCCCAGGATCTGGCCAACAAATAAGAGAAAAATGCGAAAGTTCGAGCCAGATGAGGGCAAATACCAGACCTAACCCAGTCATAACCGGCGTTATCCCCTAAAATATTAATCGCAACCATGTTTAATTGACTGTTTCGGTGTGGTACCAAATTACTACGTGATCCAAACCAGAAAAAGGCCAGGATCTTGCCACCAAGTATGAGAAAAATGCGAAAGTATGAGCCAGATGATTGCAAATACCAGAACTAACCCAGACGTAACCTGCGTTATCCTGTAAAATACTATTCGGAACCAGCTTTTATTGACTGTTTCAGTGTGGTACCACATTACTACGTGATCCAAACCAAAAAAAGCCCAGGATCTGGCCAACATGTATGCGAGAAATTCGAATACGAGCCAGATGACGGCAAATCCCAGACCCACCCGAGACATAACCGGTGTTATCCTCTAAAATATTAATCGCAACCAGGTTTAATTGACTGTTTCGGTGTGGAACCACATTAGTACGGGATCCAAACCAGAAAGAACCCAGGATCTGGCAAACAAGTATGCGAAAAATGCGAAAGTATGAGCCAGATGATTGCAAATACCACAACTAACCCAGACATAACCAGCGTTATCCTCTAAAATATTAATCGCAACCGGGTTTAATTGACTGTTTCGGTGTAGTACCACATTACTACGTGGTTCAAGCCAGAAATAGCCCTGGATCTGGCCAACAAGTATGCGCAAAATGCGAAAGTACGGGCCAGATGAGGGCAAATCCCAGACCAAACCGAGACATAACCGGCGTTATCCTCTAAAATATTAATCGCAACCAGGTTTAATTGACTGTTTCGGTGTGGTACCGCATGACTACGTGATCCAAACCAGAAAAAGGCCAGGATCTGGCCAACAAGTATGAGAAAAATGCGAAAGTTCGAGCCAGATGAGGGCAAATACCAGACCTAACACAGACGTAACCGGCGTTATCCTCTAAAATAATAATCGCAACCGGGTTTAATTGACTGTTTCCGTGTGGAAACGCATTACTACGGGATCCAAACCAGAAGAAGCCCAGGATCTGGCCAACAAGTATGAGAAAAATGCGAAAGAATGAGCCAGATGATTGCAAATACCAGAACTAACCCTGACATAACCATCGTTATCCTCTAAAATACGCATCGGAACATGCTTTTCATGACTGTTTCGGTGTGGTACCGCATTACTACGTGATCCAAACCAGAAAAAGGCCAGGATCTGGCCAACAAGATTGCGAAAAATGCGAAAGTATGAGCCAGATGATTGCAAATACCAGAACTAACCCTGACATAACCAGCGTTATCCTTTAAAATACGCATCGGAACATGCTTTTAATGACTGTTTCTGTGTGGTACCACATTACTACGTGATCCAAACCAGAAAAAGCCCAGGATCTGGCCAACAAGTAAGAGAAAAATGCAAAAGTTCGAGCCAGATGAGGGCAAATACCAGACCTAACCCAGTCATAACCGGCGTTATCCCCTAAAATATTAATCGCAACCATGTTTAATTGACTGTTTCGGTGTGGTACCGCATTACTACGTGATCCAAACCAGAAGAAGGCCAGGATCTTGCCAACAAGTATGAGAAAAATGCGAAAGTATGAGCCAGATGATTGCAAATACCAGAACTAACACTGACATAACCATCGTTATCCTCTAAAATACGCATCGGAACATGCTTTCAATGACTGTTTCAGTGTGGTACCACATTACTACGTGATCCCAACCAGAAAAAGGCCAGGATCTGGCCAACAAGTAAGAGAAAAATGCGAAAGTTCGAGCCAGTTGAGGGCAAATCCCAGACCAAACCGAGACATAACCGGCGTTATCCTCTAAAATATTAATCGCAACCAGGTTTAATTGATTGTTTCGGTGTGGTACCGCATGACTACGTGATCCAAACCAGAAAAAGGCCAGGATCTGGCCAACAAGTATGAGAAAAATGCGAAAGTTCGAGCCAGATGAGGGCAAATACCAGACCTAACACAGACGTAACCGGCGTTATCCTCTAAAATAATAATTGCAACCGGGTTTAATTGACTGTTTCCGTGTAGAAACGCATTACTACGGGATCCAAACCAGAAGAAGCCCAGGACCTGGCCAACAAGTAGGAGAAAAATGCGAAAGTATGAGCCAGATGATTGCAAATACCAGAACTAACCCTGACATAACCATCGTTATCCTCTAAAATACGCATCGGAACATGCTTTTAATGACTGTTTCAGTGTGGTACCACATTACTACGTGATCCAAACCAGAAAAAGCCCAGGATCGGGCCATCAAGAATTGCAAAAAATGCGAAAGTACGAGCCAGATGAGGGAAAATCCCAGACCTAACCGAGGCGTAACCGGCGTTATCCCCTAAAATATTAATCGCAACCAGGTATAATTGACTGTTTCGGTGTGGTACCGCATTGCTACGATGATCCAAACCAGAAAGACGCCAGGATCTACCTAACAAGTATGCGAAAAATGGGAAAGCACGAGCCAGATGAGGGCAAATACCAGACCTAACACAGACGTAACCGGCGTTATCCTCTAAAATACGCATCGGAACATGCTTTTAATGACTGTTTCAGTGTGGTACCACATTACTACGTGATCCAAACCAGAAAAAGCCCAGGATCGGGCCAACAAGAATGCAAAAAATGCGAAGGTACGAGCCAGATGAGGGAAAATCCTAGACCTAACCGAGACGTAACCGGCGTTATCCTCTAAAATATAAATCGCAACCAGGTTTAATTGACTGTTTCGGTGTGGTACCGCATTACTACGTGATCCCAACCAGAAAAAGGCCAGGATCTGGCCAACAAGTAAGAGAAAAATGCGAATGTTCGAGCCAGATGAGGGCAAATACCAGACCTAACCCAGTCATAACCGGCGTTATCCCCTAAAATATTAATCGCAACCATGTTTAATTGACTGTTTCGGTGTGGTACCGCATTACTACGTGATCCAAACCAGAAAAAGGCCAGGATCTTGCCAACAAGTATGAGAAAAATGCGAAAGTATGAGCCAGATGATTGCAAATACCAGAACTAAACCTGACATAACCATCGTTATCCTCTAAAATACGCATCGGAACATACTTTTAATGACTATTTCAGTGTGGTACCACATTACTACGTGATCCAAACCAGAAAAAGCCCAGGATCGGGCCAAGAAGTATGAGAAAAATGCGAAAGTATGAGCCAGATGATTGCAAATACCAGAACTAACCCTGACATAACCATCGTTATCCTCTAAAATAAGCAACGGAACATGCTTTTAATGACTGTTTCAGTGTGGTACCACATTACTACGTGATCCAAACCAGAAAAAGCCCACGATCGGGCCATCAAGAATTGCAAAAAATGCGAAAGTACGAGCCAGATGAGGGAAAATCCCAGACCTAACCGAGACGTAACCGGCGTTATCCCCTAAAATATTAATCCCAATCAGGTATAATTGACTGTTTCGGTGTGGTACCGCATTGCTACGATGATCCAAACCAGAAAGAGGCCAGGATCTGCCTAACAAGTATGCGAAAAATGCGAAAGTACGAGCCAGATGATTGCAAATACCAGACCTAACACAGACGTAACCGGCGTTATCCCCTAAACTATTAGTCGCAACCAAGTTTAATTGACTGTTTCGGTGTGGTACCGCATCACTACGTGATCCAAACCAGAAAAAGGCCAGGATCTTGCCAACAAGTATGAGAAAAATGCGAAAGTATGAGCCAGATGATTGCAAATACCAGAACTAACCCTGGCATAACCAGCATTATCCTCTAAAATACGCACCGGAACATGCTTTTAATGAGTGTTTCAGTGTGGTACCACATTACTACGTGGTCCAAGCCAGAAGGAGGCCAAGATCTGCCCAACAAGTATGCGAAAAACGAGAAAGTATGAGCCAGATGATAGCAAATACCAGAACTAACCCAGACATAACCAGCGTTATCCTCTAAAATACTAATCGGAACCTGCTTTTATTGACAGTGTGGTACCACATTACTACGTGGTCCAAGCCAGAAAAAGGCCAGGATCTGGCCAACAAGTATGCGAAAAATGCGAAAGTACGAGCCAGATGAGGGCAAATACCAGACCAAACCCAGACATAACCGGCGTTATCCTCTAAAATATTAATCGCAACCAGGTTTAATTGACCGTTTCTGTTATGGTACCGCATTACTACGTGATCCAAACCAGAAAATGGCCAGGATCTGGCCAACAAGTATGCCAAAAACGCGAAAGTATGTGCCAGATGATGGGAAATCCCAGAACTAACCGAGACATAACCTGCGTTATCCTCCAAAATATTAATCGCAACCAGTTTTAATTGACCGTTTCGGTGTGGTACCGCATTACTACGGGATCCAAACCAGAAAAAACCCAGGAACTGGCCAACAAGTATGCGAAAAACGCGAAAGTATGAGCCAGTTGATTGCAAATACCAGACCTAACCTAGACATAACCGGCGTTATCCTCTAAAATATTAATCGCAACCAGGTTCAACTGACTGTTTCGGTGTGGTACCACATTACTACGTGGTTCAAGCCGGAAAGAGGCCAGGATCTGGCCAACAAGTATGCGAAAAGTGCGAGAGTACGAGCCAGATGAGGGGAAATCCCAGACCTAACAGAGACATAACCGGCGTTATCCTCCAAAATATTAATCGCAACCAGGTTTAATTCACTGTTTCGGTGTGGAACCACATTACTACGTGATCCAAACCAGAAAAAACCCAGGATCTGGCCAACAAGTATGCGAAAAACGCGAAAGTATGAGCCAGATGATTGCAACTACCAGAACTAAGCCAGACATAACCAGCGTTATCCTCTATAATACTAATCGGAACCAGCTTTTATTGACAGTGTGGTACCACATTACTACGTGGTCCAAGCCAGAAAAAGGCCAGGATCTGGCCAACAAGTATGCGAAAAATGCGAAAGTACGAGCCAGATGAGGGCAAATACCAGACCTAACCCAGACATAACCGGCGTTATCCTCTAAAATATTAATCGCAACCAGGTTTAATTGACTGTTTCGGTGTGGTACCGCATTACTACGTCATCCAAACCAGACAATGGCCAGTATCTGGACAACAAGTATGCGAAAAATGCGAGAGTACGAGCCAGATAAGGGCAAATACCAGACCTAACCCAGACATAACCGGCGTTATCCTCTAAAGTATTATTCGGAACCAGGTTTAATTGACTGTTTCAGTGTGGTACCACATTACTACGTGGTCCAAGCCAGAAGGAGGCCAGGATCTGCCCAACAAGTATGCGAAAAACGAGAAAGTATGAGCCAGATGATTGCAAATACCAGAACTAACCCAGACATAACCAGCGTTATCCTCTAAAATACTAATCGGAACCAGCTTTTATTGACAGTGTGGTACCACATTACTATGTGGTCCAAGCCTGAAAAAGGCCAGGATCTGGCCAACAAGTATGCGAAAAATGCGAAAGTATTTGCCTGATGATTGCAAATACCAGAACTAGCCCAAACATATCCGGCGTTATCCTCTAAAATATTAATCGCAACAAGGCTACATTGACTGTTTCGGTGTGGTACCGCATTACTACGTCATCCAAACCAGAAAATGGCCAGTATCTGGACAACAAGTATGCGAAAAATGCGAAAGTACGAGCCAGACGAGGGCAAATACCAGACCTAACCCAGACATAACCGGCGTTATCCTCTAAAGTATTATTCGGAACCAGGTTTAATTGACAGTTTCAGTGTGGTACCACATTACTACGTGGTCCAAGCCAGAAGGAGGCCAGGATCTGCCCAACAAGTATGCGAAAAATGCGAAAGTATTTGCCTGATGATTGCAAATACCAGAACTAACCCAAACATAACCAGCGTTATCCTCCAAAATATTAATCGCAACCAGGTTTAACCGACTGTTTCGGTGTGGAACCACATTACTACGTGATCCAAACCAGAAAAAACCCAGGATCTGGCCAACAAGTATGCGAACAACGCGAAAGTATGAGCCAGATGATTGCAAATACCAGACCTAACCCAGACATAACCGGCGTTATCCTCTAAAATATTAATCGCAACCAGGTTTAATTGACTGTTTCTGTTATGGTACCGCATTACTACGTGATCCATTCCAGAAAATGGCCAGGATCTGGCCAACAAGTATGCCAAAAATGCGAAAGTTCGAGCCAGATGAGGGCAAATACCAGATCTAACCAAGACGTAACCGGCGTTATGCTCTAAAATATTAATCGCAAAAATGTTTAGTTGACTGTTTCGGTGTGGTACCGCATTACTACCTGATCCTAACCAGAAATATCCCAGGATCTGGCCAACAAGTATACGAAAAATGCGAAAGTATGTGCCTGGCGATTGCAAATACCAGAACTAACCCAAACATAACCAGCGTTATCCTCCAAAATATTAATCGCAACCAGGTTTAATTGACTGTTTCGGTGTGGAACCACATTACTACGTGATCCAAACCAGAAAAAACCCAGGATCTGGCCAACAAGTATGCGAAAAACGCGAAAGTATGAGCCAGATGATTGCTAATACCAGAACTAACCCAGCCATAACCAGCGTTATCCTCTATAATACTAATCGGAACCAGCTTTTATTGACAGTGTGGTACCACATTACTACGTGATCCAAACCAGAAAAAGCCCAGAATCTGGTCATCAAGTATGAGAAATATGCGAATGTACAAGCCTGATGAGGGCAAATACCAGACCTAACCCAGACATAACCGGCGTTATCCTCTAAAATACTAATCGCAACCAGGTTTAATTGACAGTTTCGGTGTGGAACCACATTACGACGGGTTCCAATCCACAAAAAACCCAAGATCTAGCCAAACAAGTATGCGAAAAACGCGAAAGTATGAGCCAGATGGTTGGAAATACCAGAACTAACCCAGACATAACCGGCGTTATCCTCTAAAATATTAATCGCAACCAGGTTTAATTGACTGTTTCGGTGCGGCACCACATTACGACGGGATCCAAGCCACAAAACACCCGAGATCTGGCCAACAAGTACACGAAAATTGCGAAAGTATGAGACGGATGATCGCAACAGTCCATGAAACCTGGTTTCGATCAGTATTTTTGAGGATAACGCATGTTAGGTCTAGGTTAGGCCTGGGATTTGCCCTCATCAGACTCATACTTTCGCATATTTTACATACTTGTTGAACAGATCCCTGGCTTTTTCTGGTTTGGATCACGTAGTAAAGTGGTACCACACTGAAACAGTCGATTAATCCTGGTCTCGTTCAACATTTTATAGGATAACGCCGGTTAGGACACGGATAGGTGTGGGATTTACCCTCATCAGGCTCATACTGTCGCATATTTCTCATACTTGTTAGCCAGATCCATTGCTTTTTCTGGTTTGGACCACGTAGTAAAGTGGTACCACACTGAAACAGTCAACTAAACCAGGTTTCGATCAATATTTTAGATGATAACGCATGTTAGGTCTAGGTTAGGCCTGGGATTTGCCCTCAGCAGGCTCATACTTTCGCATATTTCCCATAGTTGATGGCCAGATTCTGGGTTTTTTTCTGGTTTGGACCACGTAGTAATGTGGTACCACACTGAAACACTCCCTGAAACCTGGTTTCGATCAGTATTTTAGAGGATAACGCATGTCAGGTCTAGGTTAGGTCTGGGATTTGCTCTCATCAGGCTCATATTTTCGCGTTTTTCACATACCTGTTGAACAGATCCTGGGTTTTTTCTGATTTGGATCACGTAGTAATGTGGTACCACACTGAAACAGTCCATTAAACCTGGTTTCGATCAATATCTTAGAGAATAACTCATGTTAGGTCTAGGTTAGGTCTTGGATATGCCCTCATCAGGCTCATAGTTTCGCATATTTCTCAAACTTGTTGGCCAGATTCTGTTCTTTCACTGGCTTGGATCACGTAGTAATGTTGTACCGCCTTGAAACAGTCAATTCAACCTGGTCTCGATAAATATTATAGATGATAAGTCATGTTAGGTCTAGGTTAGGCCTGGGATTTGCCCACATCAGGGTCATACTTTCGCATATTTCACATACTTTTCGAACAGATCCCTGGCTTTCTCAGGTTTGGATCACGTTGTAAAGTAGTACCACACTGAAACAGTCGATTAAACCTGGTTTCGATCAATATTTTAGATGATAACGCATGTTAGGTCTGGGATAGGTCTGGGATCTGCCCTCATCAGACTCATATCTTCGCATTCTTCACATGCTTGTTGTAGAGATCCTGGGTTTTTTCTGGTTTGGATCACGTAGTAATGTGGTACCACACTGAAACAGTCCATTAAACCTGGTTTCGATAAATATTTTAGAGAATAACGCATGGTAGGCCTTGGTTAGGTCTGGGATTTGCTCTCATCGGGGTCATACATTCGCGTTTTTCACATTCTTGTTTAACAGATCCCTGGCTTATTCTGGTTTGGATCACGTAGTAATGTGGTACCACACTGAAACAGTCCATTAAACCTGGTTTCGATCAATATTTTAGAGAATAACTCATGTTAGGTCTAGGTTAGGTCTGCGATTTGCTCTCATCAGGCTTGTACATTCGCATATTTCTCATACTTGATGGCCAGATTCGGGGCTTTTTCTGATTTGGATCACGTTGTAAAGTGGTACCACACTGAAACAGTCGATTAATCCTGGTCTCGATCAACATTTTAAAGGATAACGCCGGTTAGGACACGGTTAGGTGTGGGATTTGCCCTCATCAGGCTCATACTGTCGCATATTTCTCATACTTGTTAGCCAGATCCATTGCTTTTTCTGGTTTGGATCACCTGGTAATGTGGTATCACACTGAAACAGTCCATTAAACCTGGTCTCGATCAAGATTTTAGAGAATAACGCACGTTAGGTCTTGGTTAGGTCTGGGATGTGCCCTCATCAGACTCATACCTTCGCATTCTTCCCATGCTTGTTGAACAGATCCTGGGTTTTTTCTGGTTTGGATCACGTAGTAATGTGGTATCACACTGAAACAGTCCATGAAACATGGTTTCGACCAATATTTTAGAGGATAATGCACGTTAGGTCAAGGTTACGCCTGGGATTTGCCCTCACCAGACACATACTTTCGCATATTTCACATACTTGTTGAACAGATCCTTGGCTTTTTCTGGTTTGGATGGCGTAGAAAAGTGGTACCACACTGAAACAGTTCATGAAACCTGGATTCGATCAATATTTTAGAGGATAATGCATGTTAGGTCTAGGTTAGGCCTGGGATTTGCCCTCATCAGACTCATACATTCGCATATTTCTCATACTTGTTGGCCAGATCCTGGGTTTTTTCTGGTCTGTATCACGTAGTAATGTGGTACCACACTGAAGCTGTCAATGAAACCTGGACTTGAAAAATATTTTAGAGGATAACGCATGATAGGTCTAGGTTAGGTCTAGGATTTGCCCTCATCACGCTCATACTTTCGCATATTTCTCATACTTCATGGCTAGATCCTGGGCTGTTTCTGGATTGTATCACGTAGTAATGTGGTACCACGCTGAAACAGTCGATTAAACCTGGTTTCGATCAATATTTTAGAGGATAACGCATGTTAGGTCTGGGTTAGGTCTAGGATTTGCCCTCATCAGGCTCATTCTTTCGCAAATTTCTTAAACTTGATGGCTAGATCCTGGGCTTTTTCTGGATTGCATCACGTAGTAATGTGGTACCACACTGAAACATTCAATTAAACCTGGTCTTAATAAATATTTTAGAGGATAACGCAAGTTAGGTCTGGGATAGGTCTGGGATTTGACCTCATCAGACTCATACTTTCGCATATTTCTCATACTTGTTGGCCAGATCCTGGGCTTTTTCTGGTTTGGATCACGTAGTTATGTGGTACCACACTGAAACAGTCGACTAAACCTGGTGTCGACCAATATTTAAGAGGATAACGCATGTTAGGTCTAGGTTAAGCCTGGGATTTGCCCTCATCAGACTCATACTTTCGCATATTTCTCATATTTGTTGGCCAGATCCTGGCTTTTTTTCTGGTCTGGATCACGTAGTAATGTGGTACCACACTGAATCAGTGAATTAAACTTGGTCTTGATAAATATTTTAGAGGATAACGCATGATAGGTCTAGGTTACGCCTGGGATTTGCCCACATCAGGGTCATACTTTCGCAAATTTCACATACTTTTCGAACAGAACCCTGGCTTTCTCAGGTTTGGATCACGTTGTAAAGTAGTACCACACTGAAACAGTCGATTAATCCTGGTCTCGATCAACATTTTATAGGATAACGCCGGTTAGGACACGGTTAGGTGTGGGATTTGCCCTCATCAGGCTCATGCTGTCGCATATTTCTCATACTTGTTAGCCAGATCCATTGCTTTTTCTGGTTTGGATCTCGTAGTAATGTGGTACCACACTGAAACACTCCATGAAACCTGGTTTCGATCAGTATTTTAGAGGATAACGCATGTCAGGTCTAGGTTAGGCCTGGGATTTGCCCTCATCAGACTCATACCTTCGCATTCTTCACATGCTTGTTGAACAGATCCTGCGTTTTTCTGGTTTGGATCACGTAGTAATGTGGAACCTCACAGAGCCATTCAATTAAACCTGCTCTTGATAAACATTTTAGAGGATAACGCATGTTAGGTCTGGGATAGGTCTGGGATTTGCCCTCATCAGGCTCATAGTTTCGCATATTTCTCAAACTTGTTGGCCAGATTCTGTTCTTTCACTGGTTTGGGTCACGTAGTAATGTTGTACCACCTTGAAACAGTCAATCCAACCTGGTCTCGATAAATATTATAGATGATAAGTCATGTTAGGTCTAGGTTAGGCCTGGGATTTGCCCTCATCAGACTCATACTTTCGCATATTTCTCATACTTGTTGGCCAGATCCTGGTTTTTTTTCTGGTTTGGATCACGTAGTAATGTGGTACCACTCTGAAACAGTCGATTAAACCTGGTTTCGATCAATATTTTAGAGAATAATTCATGTTAGGTCTAGGTTAGGTCTGGGATTTGCTCTTATCAGGCTCATTCTTTCGCATATTTCTCATACCTAATGGCTAGATCCTGGGCTTTTTCTGGATTGCATAACGTAGTAATGAAGTACAACACTGAAACAGTCAATTAAACCTGGTTTCCATCAATATTTTAGAGGAGAACGCATATTAGGTCTAGATAGGCCTGGGATTTGCCCTCATCAGGGTCATACTTTCGCAGTTTTAACATACATGTTGGCCTGATCGAGGGTTTTTTCTGCATTGGATCACGTAGTAAAGTGGTGCCACACTGAAACAGTCCATTAAACCTGGTTTCGATCAATATTTTAGAGGATAACGCATGTTAGGTCTGTGATAGGTCTGGGATTTGCCCTCATCAGGCTCATAGTTTCGCGTTTTTCACATACTTGTTGAACAGATCCTGGGTTTTCTCTGGTTTGGATCACGTAGTAATGTGGTACCACACTGAAACAGTCCATTAAACCTGGTTTCGATCAATATTTTAGAGAATAACTCATGTTAGGTCTAGGTTAGGTCTGGGATTTGCTCTCATCAGGCTTGTACATTCGCATATTTCTCATACTTGATGGCCAGATTCGGGGCTTTTTCTGGTTTGGATCACGTCGTAAAGTGGTACCACACTGAAACAGTCAATTAAACCTGGTTTCGATCAATATTTTAGAGAATAATTCATGTTAGGTCTAGGTTAGGTCTGGGATTTGCTCTTATCAGGCTCATTCTTTCGCATATTTCACATACTTGTTGAACAGATCCTTGGCTTTTTCTGGTTTGGATCGCGTAGAAAAGTGGTACCACACTGAAACAGTCCATGAAACCTGGATTCGATCAATATTTTAGAGGATAATGCATGTTAGGTCTAGGTTAGGCCTGGGATTTGCCCTCATCAGACTCATACATTCGCATATTTCTCATACTTGTTGGCCAGATCCTGGGTTTTTTCTGGTCTGTATCACGTAGTAATGTGGTACCACACTGAAACTGTCAATGAAACCTGGACTTGAAAAATATTTTAGAGGATAACGCATGATAGGCCTAGGTTACGCCTGGGATTTGCCCTCATCAGGGTCATACTTTCGCAAATTTCTCAAACGTGTTGGTCAGACCCAGGGCTTTTTCTGGTCTGGATCACGTAGTAATGTGGTACCACACTGAAACAGTCAACTAAACCAGGTTTCGATCAACATTTTAGATGATAACGTATGTTAGGTCTAGGTTAGGCCTGGGATTTGCCCTCATCAGACACATACTTTCGCATATTTCACATACTTGTTGAACAGGTCCCTGGCTTTTTCTGGTTTGGATCACGTAGTAATGTGGTACCACACTGAAACAGTCCATTAAACCTGGTTTCGATCAATATTTTAGAGAATAACGCATGTTAGGTCTTGGTTAGGTCTGGGGTTTGCTCTCATCGGGGTCATACATTCGCGTTTTTCACATTCTTGTTTAACAGATCCCTGGCTTATTCTGGTTTGGATCACGTACTAATGTGGTACCACACTGAAACAGTCCATTAAACCTGGTTTCGATCAATATTTTAGAGAATAACTCATGTTAGGTCTAGGTTAGGTCTGGGATTTGCTCTCATCAGGCTTGTACATTCACATATTTCTCGTACTTGATGGCCAGATTCGGGGCTTTTTCTGGTTTGGATCACGTAGTAACGTGGTACCACACTGAAACAGTCCATTAAACCTGGTTTCGATCAATATTTTTGAGGATAACGCATGTTAGGTCTGGATAAGGTCTGGGATTTGCTCTCATCAGGCTCATACTTTCTCATATTTCTCATTCTTGTTGGCCAGATACTGGGCTCCCACTGGTTTGGATCACGTAGTAATGTGATGCCACACTGAAACAGTCAATTAAACCTGGTCTTGATAAATATTTTAGAGGATAACGCATGTTAGGTTTGGGTTAGGTCTAGGATTTGTCCTCATCAGGCTCATACTTTCGCATATTTCTCATACTTCATGGCTAGATCCTGGGCTGTTTCTGGATTGTATCACGTAGTAATGTGGTACCACGCTGAAACAGTCCATTAGACCTGGTTTCGATCAATATTTTAGAGAATAACTCATGTTAGGTCTAGGTTAGGTCTGGGATTTGCTCTCATCAGGCTTGTACATTCGCATATTTCTCATACTTGATGGCCAGATTCGGGGCTTTTTCTGGTTTGGATCACGTAGTAATGTAGTACAACACTGTAACAGTCCATTAAACCTGGTTTCGACCAATATCTTAGAGGATAACGCATGTTAGGTCTAGGCTAGGCCTGGGATTTGCCCTAATCAGGGTTATACTTTCGCAGTTTTATCATACTTCTTGACCTGATCGAGGGTTTTTCCTACTTTGGATAACGTAGTAAAGTGGTACCCCACAGAGACAGTCAACTAAACCTGGTTTCGATCGATATTTTAGAGGATATCGCATGTTAGGTCTCGGTTAGGTCTAGGATTTGCCCTCATCTGTGTCATACTTTCGCATATTTCTCATAGTTGATGGTCAGATTCTGGGTTTTTTTCTGGTTTGGATCACGTAGCAATGTGGTACCACACTGAAACACTCCATGAAACCAGGTTTCGATCAGTATTTTAGAGAATAACGCATGTCAGGTCTAGGTTAGGCCTGGGATTTGCCCTCATCAGACTCATACTTTCGCATATTTCACATACTTGTTGAACAGATCCCTGGCTTTTTCTGGTTTGGATCACGTAGTAAAGTGGTACCACACTGAAACAGTCCATTAAACCTGGTTTTGATCAATATTTTAGATGATAACGCATGTTAGGTCTGGGATAGGTCTGGGATCTGCCCTCATCAGACTCATACCTTCGCATTCTTCACATGCTTGTTGAACAGATCCTGCGTTTTTCTGGATTGGATCACGTAGTAATGTGGTACCACACTGAGACATTCAATTAAACCTGGTCTTGATAAATATTTTAGAGGATAACGCATGTTAGGTCTGGGATAGGTCTGGGATTTGCCCTCATCAGGCTCATAGTTTCGCATATTTCTCAAACTTGTTGGCCAGATTCTGTTCTTTCACTGGTTTGGATCACGCAGTAATGTTGTACCGCCTTGAAACAGTCAATTCAACCTGGTCTCGATAAACATTATAGTTGATAAGTCATGTTAGGTCTTGGTTAGGCCTGGGATTTGCCCACATCAGACTCATACATTCGCATATTTCTCATACTTGTTGGCCAGATCCTGGTTTTTTTTCTGGTTTGGATCACGTACTAATGTGGTACCACTCTGAAACAGTCGATTAAAACTGGTTTCGATCAATATTTTAGATGATAACGCATGTTAGGTCTGGGTTAGGGCTAGGATTTGCCCTCATCAGACACATACTTTCGCATTCTTCACATACTTGTTGAACAGATCCCTGGCATTTTCTGGTTTGGATCACGTAGTAAAGTGGTACCACACTGAAACAGTCCATTAAACCTGGTTTTGATCAATATTTTAGAGGATAACGCATGATAGGTCTAGGTTAGGTCTAGGATTTGCCCTCATCACGCTCATACTTTCGCATATTTCTCATACTTCATGGCTAGATCCTGGGCTGTTTCTGGATTGTATCACGTAGTAATGTGGTACCACGCTGAAACAGTCGATTAAACCTGGTTTCGATCAATATTTTAGATGATAACGCATGTTAGGTCTGGGTTAGGGCTAGGATTTGCCCTCATCAGACACATACTTTCGCATTCTTCACATACTTGTTGAACAGATCGCTGGCATTTTCTGGTTTGGATCACGTAGTAAAGTGGTACCACTCTGAAACAGTCGATTAAACCTGGTTTCGATCAATATTTTAGATGATAACGCATGTTAGGTCTGGGATAGGTCTGGGATCTGCCCTCATCAGACTCATACCTTCGCATTCTTCACATGCTTGTTGAAGAGATCCTCGGTTTTTTCTGGTTTGGATCACGTAGTAATATGGTACCACACTGAAACAGTCCATTAAACTTGGTTTGGATCAATATTTCAGAGAATAACGCATGTTAGGTCTTGGTTAGGTCTGGGATTTGCTCTCATCGGGATCATACATTCGCATTTTTCACATACTTTTTGTACAGATCCCTGGCTTTTTCTGGTTTGGATCACGTTGTAAAGTGGTACCACACTGAAACAGTCGATTAATCCAGGTATCGATCAACATTTTATAGGATAACGCCGGTTAGGACACGGTTAGGTGTGGGATTTGCCCTCATCAGACACATACTTTCGCATATTTCACATACTTGTTGAACAGGTCCCTGGCTTTTTCTGGTTTGGATCACGTGGTAATGTGGTATCACACTGAAACAGTCCACGAAACCTGGTTTCATCAATGTTTTAGATGATAACGCATGTTAGGTCTAGGTTAAGCCTGGGATTTGCCCTCATCAGACTCATACTTTCGCATATTTCTCATACTTGTTGGTCAGATCCTGGCTTTTTTTCTGGTCTGGATCACGTAGTAATGTGGTACCACACTGAAACACTCCCTGAAACCTGGTTTCGATCAGTATTTTAGAGGATAACGCATGTCAGGTCTAGGTTAGGTCTGGGATTTGCTCTCATCAGGCTCATATTTTCGCGTTTTTCACATACCTGTTGAACAGATCCTGGGTTTTTTCTGATTTGGATCACGTAGTAATGTGGTACCACACTGAAACAGTCCATTAAACCTGGTTTCGATAAATATTTTAGAGAATAATGCATGTTAGGCCTTGGTTAGGTCTGGGATTTGCTCTCATCGGGGTCATACATTCGGGTTTTTCACATTCTTGTTTAACAGATCCCTGGCTTATTCTGGTTTGGATCACGTAGTAATGTGGTACCACACTGAAACAGTCCATTAAACCTGGTTTCGATCAATATTTTAGAGAATAACTCATGTTAGGTCTAGGTTAGGTCTGCGATTTGCTCTCATCAGGCTTGTACATTCGCATATTTCTCATACTTGATGGCCAGATTCGGGGCTTTTTCTGATTTGGATCACGTTGTAAAGTGGTACCACACTGAAACAGTCGATTAATCCTGGTCTCGATCAACATTTTAAAGGATAACGCCGGTTAGGACACGGTTAGGTGTGGGATTTGCCCTCATCAGGCTCATACTGTCGCATATTTCTCATACTTGTTAGCCAGATCCATTGCTTTTTCTGGTTTGGATCACCTGGTAATGTGGTATCACACTGAAACAGTCCATTAAACCTGGTCTCGATCAAGATTTTAGAGAATAACGCACGTTAGGTCTTGGTTAGGTCTGGGATGTGCCCTCATCAGACTCATACCTTCGCATTCTTCCCATGCTTGTTGAACAGATCCTGGGTTTTTTCTGGTTTGGATCACGTAGTAATGTGGTATCACACTGAAACAGTCCATGAAACCTGGACTTGAAAAATATTTTAGAGGATAACGCATGATAGGTCTAGGTTAGGTCTAGGTTTTGCCCTCATCACGCTCATACTTTCGCATATTTCTCATACTTCATGGCTAGATCCTGGGCTGTTTCTGGATTGTATCACGTAGTAATGTGGTACCACGCTGAAACAGTCGATTAAACCTGGTTTCGATCAATATTTTAGAGGATAACGCATGTTAGGTCTGGGTTAGGTCTAGGATTTGCCCTCATCAGGCTCATTCTTTCGCAAATTTCTTAAACTTGATGGCTAGATCCTGGGCTTTTTCTGGATTGCATCACGTAGTAATGTGGTACCACACTGAAACATTCAATTAAACCTGGTCTTGATAAATATTTTAGAGGATAACGCAAGTTAGGTCTGGGATAGGTCTGGGATTTGACCTCATCAGACTCATACTTTCGCGTTTTTCACATACTTGTTGAACAGATCCTGGGTTTTTTCTGGTTTCGATCACGTAGTAGTGTGGTACCACACTGAAACAGTCCATTAAACCTGGTTGCGATCAATATTTTAGAGGATAACGCATGTTAGGTCTGGGTTAGGTCTAGGATTTGCCCTCATCAGACTCATACTTTCGCATATTTCTCATACTTCATGGCTAGATCCTGGGTTTTATCTGGTTTGGATCACGTAGTAATGTGGTACCACACTGAAACAGTCGATTAAACCTGGTTTCGATCAATATTTTAGAGGATAACGCAAGTTAGGTCTGTGATAGGTCTGGGATTTGACCTCTATCAGACTCATTCTTTCGCAACCTTCACATACTCGTTGAACAGATCCTGGGTTTTCTCTGGTTTGGATCACGTAGTAATGTGGTACCACACTGAAACAGTCAATTAAACCTGGTTTCGATCAATATTTTTGAGGATAACGCCGGTTAGGACTCGGTTAGGTGTGGGATTTGCCCTCATCAGGCTCATGCTGTCGCATATTTCTCATACTTGTTAGCCAGATCCATTGCTTTTTCTGGTTTGGATCACGTAGTAATGTGGTACCACACTGAAACAGTCAATTAAACCTGGTTTCGATCAATATTTTAGAGAATAATTCATGTTAGGTCTAGGTTAGGTCTGGGATTTGCTCTTATCAGGCTCATTCTTTCGCATATTTCTCATACTGGATGGCCAGATTCGGGGCATTTTCTGGTTTGGATCACGTAGTAAAGTGGTACCACACTGAAACAGTCCATTAAACCTGGTTTTGATCAATATTTTAGAGGATAACGCATGATAGGTCTAGGTTAGGTCTAGGATTTGCCCTCATCACGCTCATACTTTCGCATATTTCTCATACTGGATGGCCAGATTCGGGGCTTTTTCTGGTTTGGATCACGTCGTAAAGTGGTACCACACTGAAACAGTCAATTAAACCTGGTTTCGATCAATATTTTAGAGAATAATTCATGTTAGGTCTAGGTTAGGTCTGGGATTTGCTCTTATCAGGCTCATTCTTTCGCATATTTCTCATACTTGATGGCTAGATCCTGGGCTTTTTCTGGATTGCATAACGTAGTAATGAAGTACAACACTGAAACAGTCAATTAAACCTGGTTTCGATCAATATTTTTGAGGATAACTCATGTTAGGTCATGGTTAGGCCTGGGATTTGCACTCATCAGACTCAAACTTTCGCATATTTCTCATACCTGTTTGCCAGATCCTGGGTTTTTTTCTGGTCTGGATCACGTAGTAATGTGGTACCACACTGAAACAGTCGATTAAACCTGGACACGATCAACATTTTAGAGGATAACGCCGGTTAGGTCTTGGTTAGGTGTGGGATTTGCCCTCATCAGGCTCATACTTTCGCATATTTCTCATACCTGTTGGCCAGATACGTTGCATTTTCTGGATTGGATCACATACTGATGTAGTACCACACTGAAACAGTCGATTAAACCTGGTCACGATCAACATTTTAGAGGATAACGCCGGTTAGGACTCGGTTAGGTGTGGGATTTGCCCTCATCAGGCTCATGCTGTCGCATATTTCTCATACTTGTTAGCCAGATCCATTGCTTTTTCTGGTTTGGATCACGTAGTAATGTGGTACCACACTGAAACACTCCATGAAACCTGGTTTCGATCAGTATTTTAGAGGATAACGCATGTCAGGTCTAGGTTAGGCCTGGGATTTGCCCGCATCAGGCTCATACTTTCGCATATTTCTCATACTTGTTGGCCAGATCCTGGGCTTTTTCTGGTTTGGATCACGTAGTTATGTAGTACCACACTGAAACAGTCGACTAAACCTGGTCTCGACCAATATTTAAGAGGATAACGCATGTTAGGTCTAGGTTAAGCCTGGGATTTGCCCTCATCAGACTCATACTTTCGCATATTTCTCATATTTGTTGGCCAGATCCTGGCTTTTTTTCTGGTCTGGATCACGTAGTAATGTGGTACCACACTGAATCAGTGAATTAAACTTGGTCTTGATAAATATTTTAGAGGATAACGCATGATAGGTCTAGGTTACGCCTGGGATTTGCCCACATCAGGGTCATACTTTCGCAAATTTCACATACTTTTCGAACAGATCCCTGGCTTTCTCAGGTTTGGATCACGATGTAAAGTAGTACCACACTGAAACAGTCGATTAATCCTGGTCTCGATCAACATTTTATAGGATAACGCCGGTTAGGACACGGTTAGGTGTGGGATTTGCCCTCATCAGGCTCATGCTGTCGCATATTTCTCATACTTGTTAGCCAGATCCATTGCTTTTTCTGGTTTGGATCTCGTAGTAATGTGGTACCACACTGAAACACTCCATGAAACCTGGTTTCGATCAGTATTTTAGAGGATAACGCATGTCAGGTCTAGGTTAGGCCTGGGATTTGCCCTCATCAGACTCATACCTTCGCATTCTTCACATGCTTGTTGAACAGATCCTGCGTTTTTCTGGTTTGGATCACGTAGTAATGTGGAACCTCACAGAGCCATTCAATTAAACCTGCTCTTGATAAACATTTTAGAGGATAACGCATGTTAGGTCTGGGATAGGTCTGGGATTTGCCCTCATCAGGCTCATAGTTTCGCATATTTCTCAAACTTGTTGGCCAGATTCTGTTCTTTCACTGGTTTGGGTCACGTAGTAATGTTGTACCGCCTTGAAACAGTCAATCCAACCTGGTCTCGATAAATATTATAGATGATAAGTCATGTTAGGTCTAGGTTAGGCCTGGGATTTGCCCTCATCAGACTCATACTTTCGCATATTTCTCATACTTGTTGGCCAGATCCTGGTTTTTTTTCTGGTTTGGATCACGTAGTAATGTGGTACCACTCTGAAACAGTCGATTAAACCTGGTTTCGATCAATATTTTAGATGATAGCGCATGTTAGGTCTGGGTTAGGTCTGGGATTTGCTCTTATCAGGCTCATTCTTTCGCATATTTCTCATACTTGTTGGCCAGATCCTGGTTTTTTTTCTGGTTTGGATCACGTAGTAATGTGGTACCACACTGAAACAGTCAATTAAACCTGGTTTCGATCAATATTTTAGAGAATAATTCATGTTAGGTCTAGGTTAGGTCTGGGATTTGCTCTTATCAGGCTCATTCTTTCGCATATTTCTCATACCTAATGGCTAGATCCTGGGCTTTTTCTGGATTGCATAACGTAGTAATGAAGTACAACACTGAAACAGTCAATTAAACCTGGTTTCCATCAATATTTTAGAGGAGAACGCATATTAGGTCTAGGTTGGGCCTGGGATTTGCCCTCATCAGGCTCATAGTTTCGCGTTTTTCACATACTTGTTGAACAGATCCTGGGTTTTCTCTGGTTTGGATCACGTAGTAATGTGGTACCACACTGAAACAGTCCATTAAACCTGGTTTCGATCAATATTTTAGAGAATAACTCATGTTAGGTCTAGGTTAGGTCTGGGATTTGCTCTCATCAGGCTTGTACATTCGCATATTTCTCATACTTGATGGCCAGATTCGGGGCTTTTTCTGGCTTGGATCACGTCGTAAAGTGGTACCACACTGAAACAGTCAATTAAACCTGGTTTCGATCAATATTTTAGAGAATAATTCATGTTAGGTCTAGGTTAGGTCTGGGATTTGCTCTTATCAGGCTCATTCTTTCGCATATTTCACATACTTGTTGAACAGATCCTTGGCTTTTTCTGGTTTGGATCGCGTAGAAAAGTGGTACCACACTGAAACAGTCCATGAAACCTGGATTCGATCAATATTTTAGAGGATAATGCATGTTAGGTCTAGGTTAGGCCTGGGATTTGCCCTCATCAGACTCATACATTCGCATATTTCTCATACTTGTTGGCCAGATCCTGGGTTTTTTCTGGTCTGTATCACGTAGTAATGTGGTACCACACTGAAACTGTCAATGAAACCTGGACTTGAAAAATATTTTAGAGGATAACGCATGATAGGCCTAGGTTACGCCTGGGATTTGCCCTCATCAGGGTCATACTTTCGCAAATTTCTCAAACGTGTTGGTCAGACCCAGGGCTTTTTCTGGTCTGGATCACGTAGTAATGTGGTACCACACTGAAACAGTCAACTAAACCAGGTTTCGATCAACATTTTAGATGATAACGTATGTTAGGTCTAGGTTAGGCCTGGGATTTGCCCTCAGCAGGCTCATACTTTCGCATATTTCTCATACTTGATGGCCAGATTCGGGGCTTTTTCTGGTTTGGATCACGTAGTAACGTGGTACCACACTGAAACAGTCCATTAAACCTGGTTTCGATCAATATTTTTGAGGATAACGCATGTTAGGTCTGGATAAGGTCTGGGATTTGCTCTCATCAGGCTCATATTTTCTCATATTTCTCATTCTTGTTGGCCAGATACTGGGCTCCCACTGGTTTGGATCACGTAGTAATGTGATGCCACACTGAAACAGTCAATTAAACCTGGTCTTGATAAATATTTTAGAGGATAACGCATGTTAGGTTTGGGTTAGGTCTAGGATTTGTCCTCATCAGGCTCATACTTTCGCATATTTCTCATACTTCATGGCTAGATCCTGGTTTTTTTCTGGTTTGGATCACGTACTAATGTGGTACCACTCTGAAACAGTCGATTAAAACTGGTTTCGATCAATATTTTAGATGATAACGCATGTTAGGTCTGGGTTAGGGCTAGGATTTGCCCTCATCAGACACATACTTTCGCATTCTTCACATACTTGTTGAACAGATCCCTGGCATTTTCTGGTTTGGATCACGTAGTAATGTGGTACCACTCTGAAACAGTCGATTAAACCTGGTTTCGATCAATATTTTAGATGATAACGCATGTTAGGTCTGGGATAGGTCTGGGATCTGCCCTCATCAGACTCATACCTTCGCATTCTTCACATGCTTGTTGAAGAGATCCTGGGTTTTTTCTGGTTTGGATCACGTAGTAATATGGTACCACACTGAAACAGTCCATTAAACCTGGTTTCGATCAATATTTTAGAGAATAACGCATGTTAGGTCTTGGTTAGGTCTGGGATTTGCTCTCATCGGGATCATACATTCGCATTTTTCACATACTTTTTGTACAGATCCCTGGCTTTTTCTGGTTTGGATCACGTTGTAAAGTGGTACCACACTGAAACAGTCGATTAATCCAGGTATCGATCAACATTTTATAGGATAACGCCGGTTAAGACACGGTTAGGTGTGGGATTTGCCCTCATCAGGCTCATACTGTCGCATATTTCTCATACTTGTTAGCCAGATCCGTTGCCTTTTCTGGTTTGGATCACGTGGTAATGTGGTATCACACTGAAACAGTCCACGAAACCTGGTTTCATCAATGTTTTAGATGATAACGCATGTTAGGTCTAGGTTAAGCCTGGGATTTGCCCTCATCAGACTCATACTTTCGCATATTTCTCATACTTGTTGGTCAGATCCTGGCTTTTTTTCTGGTCTGGATCACGTAGTAATGTGGTACCACACTGAAACAGTCGATTAAACCTGGTTTCGATCAATATTTAAGAGGATAACGCATGTTAGGTCTAGGTTAAGCCTGGGATTTGCCCTCATCAGACTCATACTTTCGCATATTTCTCATATTTGTTGGCCAGATCCTGGCTTTTTTTCTGGTCTGGATCACGTAGTAATGTGGTACCACACTGAATCAGTGAATTAAACTTGGTCTTGATAAATATTTTAGAGGATAACGCATGATAGGTCTAGGTTACGCCTGGGATTTGCCCACATCAGGGTCATACTTTCGCAAATTTCACATACTTTTCGAACAGATCCCTGGCTTTCTCAGGTTTGGATCACGATGTAAAGTAGTACCACACTGAAACAGTCGATTAATCCTGGTCTCGATCAACATTTTATAGGATAACGCCGGTTAGGACACGGTTAGGTGTGGGATTTGCCCTCATCAGGCTCATGCTGTCGCATATTTCTCATACTTGTTAGCCAGATCCATTGCTTTTTCTGGTTTGGATCTCGTAGTAATGTGGTACCACACTGAAACACTCCATGAAACCTGGTTTCGATCAGTATTTTAGAGGATAACGCATGTCAGGTCTAGGTTAGGCCTGGGATTTGCCCTCATCAGACTCATACCTTCGCATTCTTCACATGCTTGTTGAACAGATCCTGCGTTTTTCTGGTTTGGATCACGTAGTAATGTGGAACCTCACAGAGCCATTCAATTAAACCTGCTCTTGATAAACATTTTAGAGGATAACGCATGTTAGGTCTGGGATAGGTCTGGGATTTGCCCTCATCAGGCTCATAGTTTCGCATATTTCTCAATCTTGTTGGCCAGATTCTGTTCTTTCACTGGTTTGGGTCACGTAGTAATGTTGTACCGCCTTGAAACAGTCAATCCAACCTGGTCTCGATAAATATTATAGATGATAAGTCATGTTAGGTCTAGGTTAGGCCTGGGATTTGCCCTCATCAGACTCATACTTTCGCATATTTCTCATACTTGTTGGCCAGATCCTGGTTTTTTTTCTGGTTTGGATCACGTAGTAATGTGGTACCACTCTGAAACAGTCGATTAAACCTGGTTTCGATCAATATTTTAGATGATAGCGCATGTTAGGTCTGGGTTAGGTCTGGGATTTGCTCTTATCAGGCTCATTCTTTCGCATATTTCTCATACTTGTTGGCCAGATCCTGGTTTTTTTTCTGGTTTGGATCACGTAGTAATGTGGTACCACACTGAAACAGTCAATTAAACCTGGTTTCGATCAATATTTTAGAGAATAATTCATGTTAGGTCTAGGTTAGGTCTGGGATTTGCTCTTATCAGGCTCATTCTTTCGCATATTTCTCATACCTAATGGCTAGATCCTGGGCTTTTTCTGGATTGCATAACGTAGTAATGAAGTACAACACTGAAACAGTCAATTAAACCTGGTTTCCATCAATATTTTAGAGGAGAACGCATATTAGGTCTAGGTTGGGCCTGGGATTTGCCCTCATCAGGCTCATAGTTTCGCGTTTTTCACATACTTGTTGAACAGATCCTGGGTTTTCTCTGGTTTGGATCACGTAGTAATGTGGTACCACACTGAAACAGTCCATTAAACCTGGTTTCGATCAATATTTTAGAGAATAACTCATGTTAGGTCTAGGTTAGGTCTGGGATTTGCTCTCATCAGGCTTGTACATTCGCATATTTCTCATACTTGATGGCCAGATTCGGGGCTTTTTCTGGCTTGGATCACGTCGTAAAGTGGTACCACACTGAAACAGTCAATTAAACCTGGTTTCGATCAATATTTTAGAGAATAATTCATGTTAGGTCTAGGTTAGGTCTGGGATTTGCTCTTATCAGGCTCATTCTTTCGCATATTTCACATACTTGTTGAACAGATCCTTGGCTTTTTCTGGTTTGGATCGCGTAGAAAAGTGGTACCACACTGAAACAGTCCATGAAACCTGGATTCGATCAATATTTTAGAGGATAATGCATGTTAGGTCTAGGTTAGGCCTGGGATTTGCCCTCATCAGACTCATACATTCGCATATTTCTCATACTTGTTGGCCAGATCCTGGGTTTTTTCTGGTCTGTATCACGTAGTAATGTGGTACCACACTGAAACTGTCAATGAAACCTGGACTTGAAAAATATTTTAGAGGATAACGCATGATAGGCCTAGGTTACGCCTGGGATTTGCCCTCATCAGGGTCATACTTTCGCAAATTTCTCAAACGTGTTGGTCAGACCCAGGGCTTTTTCTGGTCTGGATCACGTAGTAATGTGGTACCACACTGAAACAGTCAACTAAACCAGGTTTCGATCAACATTTTAGATGATAACGTATGTTAGGTCTAGGTTAGGCCTGGGATTTGCCCTCAGCAGGCTCATACTTTCGCATATTTCTCATACTTGATGGCCAGATTCGGGGCTTTTTCTGGTTTGGATCACGTAGTAACGTGGTACCACACTGAAACAGTCCATTAAACCTGGTTTCGATCAATATTTTTGAGGATAACGCATGTTAGGTCTGGATAAGGTCTGGGATTTGCTCTCATCAGGCTCATATTTTCTCATATTTCTCATTCTTGTTGGCCAGATACTGGGCTCCCACTGGTTTGGATCACGTAGTAATGTGATGCCACACTGAAACAGTCAATTAAACCTGGTCTTGATAAATATTTTAGAGGATAACGCATGTTAGGTTTGGGTTAGGTCTAGGATTTGTCCTCATCAGGCTCATACTTTCGCATATTTCTCATACTTCATGGCTAGATCCTGGTTTTTTTCTGGTTTGGATCACGTACTAATGTGGTACCACTCTGAAACAGTCGATTAAAACTGGTTTCGATCAATATTTTAGATGATAACGCATGTTAGGTCTGGGTTAGGGCTAGGATTTGCCCTCATCAGACACATACTTTCGCATTCTTCACATACTTGTTGAACAGATCCCTGGCATTTTCTGGTTTGGATCACGTAGTAATGTGGTACCACTCTGAAACAGTCGATTAAACCTGGTTTCGATCAATATTTTAGATGATAACGCATGTTAGGTCTGGGATAGGTCTGGGATCTGCCCTCATCAGACTCATACCTTCGCATTCTTCACATGCTTGTTGAAGAGATCCTGGGTTTTTTCTGGTTTGGATCACGTAGTAATATGGTACCACACTGAAACAGTCCATTAAACCTGGTTTCGATCAATATTTTAGAGAATAACGCATGTTAGGTCTGGGATAGGTCTGGGATCTGCCCTCATCAGACTCATACCTTCGCATTCTTCACATGCTTGTTGAAGAGATCCTGGGTTTTTTCTGGTTTGGATCACGTTGTAAAGTGGTACCACACTGAAACAGTCGATTAATCCAGGTATCGATCAACATTTTATAGGATAACGCCGGTTAAGACACGGTTAGGTGTGGGATTTGCCCTCATCAGGCTCATACTGTCGCATATTTCTCATACTTGTTAGCCAGATCCGTTGCCTTTTCTGGTTTGGATCACGTGGTAATGTGGTATCACACTGAAACAGTCCACGAAACCTGGTTTCATCAATGTTTTAGATGATAACGCATGTTAGGTCTAGGTTAAGCCTGGGATTTGCCCTCATCAGACTCATACTTTCGCATATTTCTCATACTTGTTGGTCAGATCCTGGCTTTTTTTCTGGTCTGGATCACGTAGTAATGTGGTACCACACTGAAACAGTCGATTAAACCTGGTTTCGATCAATATTTAAGAGGATAACGCATGTTAGGTCTAGGTTAAGCCTGGGATTTGCCCTCATCAGACTCATACTTTCGCATATTTCTCATATTTGTTGGCCAGATCCTGGCTTTTTTTCTGGTCTGGATCACGTAGTAATGTGGTACCACACTGAATCAGTGAATTAAACTTGGTCTTGATAAATATTTTAGAGGATAACGCATGATAGGTCTAGGTTACGCCTGGGATTTGCCCACATCAGGGTCATACTTTCGCAAATTTCACATACTTTTCGAACAGATCCCTGGCTTTCTCAGGTTTGGATCACGATGTAAAGTAGTACCACACTGAAACAGTCGATTAATCCTGGTCTCGATCAACATTTTATAGGATAACGCCGGTTAGGACACGGTTAGGTGTGGGATTTGCCCTCAAACTGTCGCATATTTCTCATACTTGTTAGCCGGATCCATTGCTTTTTCTGGTTTGGATCAGGTGGCAATGTGGTATCACACTGAAACAGTCCATGAAACCTGGTTTCGATCAATATTTTAGAGCATAACGCATGTTAGGTCCAGGTTAGGCCTGCGATTTGCCCTAATCAGACTCATACTTTCGCATATTTCACATACTTGTTGAACAGATCCCTGGCTTCTTCTGGTTTGGATCACGTAGTAAAGTGGTACCACACTGAAACAGTCGATTAATCCTGGTCTCGATCAACATTTTAGATGATAACGCATGTTAGGTCTAGGTTAGGCCTGGGATTTGCCATCATCAGACT
Source organism: Colletes latitarsis (assembly GCF_051014445.1). Taxonomy (NCBI): domain Eukaryota; kingdom Metazoa; phylum Arthropoda; class Insecta; order Hymenoptera; family Colletidae; genus Colletes; species Colletes latitarsis. The sequence goes on along the minus strand of NC_135136.1, from coordinate 2,060,250 downwards.
CATACTTTCGCATTCTTCACATACTTGTGGAACAGGTCCTGGGTTATTTCTGGTTTGGATCACGTAGTAATGTGGTACCACTCTGAAACAGTCGATTAAACCTGGTTTCGATCAATATTTTAGATGATAACGCATGTTAGGTCTGGGATAGGTCTGGGATCTGCCCTCATCAGACTCATACCTTCGCATTCTTCACATGCTTGTTGAAGAGATCCTCGGTTTTTTCTGGTTTGGATCACGTAGTAATATGTTACCACACTGAAACAGTCCATTATACTTGGTTTCGATCAATATTTTAGAGAATAACGCATGTTAGGTCTTGGTTAGGTCTGGGATTTGCTCTCATCGGGATCATACATTCGCATTTTTCACATACTTTTTGTACAGGTCCCTGGCTTTTTCTGGTTTGGATCACGTTGTAAAGTGGTACCACACTGAAACAGTCGATTAATCCAGGTATCGATCAACATTTTATAGGATAACGCCGGTTAGGACACGGTTAGGTGTGGGATTTGCCCTCATCAGGCTCATACTGTCGCATATTTCTCATACTTGTTAGCCAGATCCGTTGCCTTTTCTGGTTTGGATCACGTGGTAATGTGGTATCACACTGAAACAGTCCACGAAACCTGGTTTCATCAATGTTTTAGATGATAACGCATGTTAGGTCTAGGTTAAGCTTGGGATTTGCCCTCATCAGACTCATACTTTCGCATATTTCTCATACTTGTTGGTCAGATCCTGGCTTTTTTTCTGGTCTGGATCACGTAGTAATGTGGTACCACACTGAAACACTCCCTGAAACCTGGTTTCGATCAGTATTTTAGAGGATAACGCATGTCAGGTCTAGGTTAGGTCTGGGATTTGCTCTCATCAGGCTCATATTTTCGCGTTTTTCACATACCTGTTGAACAGATCCTGGGTTTTTTCTGATTTGGATCACGTAGTAATGTGGTACCACACTGAAACAGTCCATTAAACCTGGTTTCGATCAATATCTTAGAGAATAACTCATGTTAGGTCTCGGTTAGGTCTAGGATTTGCCCTCATCTGGGTCATACTTTCGCATATTTCTCATAGTTGATGGCCAGATTCTGGGTTTTTTTCTGGTTTGGATCACGTAGTAATGTGGTACCACACTGAAACACTCCATGAAACCTGGTTTCGATCTGTATTTTAGAGAATAACGCATGTCAGGTCTAGGTTAGGCCTGGGATTTGCCCTCATCAGACTCATACTTTCGCATATTTCACATACTTGTTGAACAGATCCCTGGCTTTTTCTGGTTTGGATCACGTAGTAAAGTGGTACCACACTGAAACAGCCCATTAAACCTGGTTTTGATCAATATTTTAGATGATAACGCATGTTAGGTCTGGGATAGGTCTGGGATCTGCCCTCATCAGACTCATACCTTCGCATTCTTCACATGCTTGTTGAACAGATCCTGCGTTTTTCTGGATTGGATCACGTAGTAATGTGGTACCACACTGAGACATTCAATTAAACCTGGTCTTGATAAATATTTTAGAGGATAACGCATGTTAGGTCTGGGATAGGTCTGGGATTTGCCCTCATCAGGCTCATAGTTTCGCATATTTCTCAAACTTGTTGGCCAGATTCTGTTCTTTCACTGGTTTGGATCACGCAGTAATGTTGTACCGCCTTGAAACAGTCAATTCAACCTGGTCTCGATAAACATTATAGATGATAAGTCATGTTAGGTCTTGGTTAGGCCTGGGATTTGCCCACATCAGGGTCATACTTTCGCATATTTCTCATACTTGTTGGCCAGATCCTGCTTTTTTTCTGGTTTGGATCACGTACTAATGTGGTACCACTCTGAAACAGTCGATTAAAACTGGTTTCGATCAATATTTTAGATGATAACGCATGTTAGGTCTGGGTTAGGGCTAGGATTTGCCCTCATCAGACACATACTTTCGCATTCTTCACATACTTGTTGAACAGATCCCTGGCATTTTCTGGTTTGGATCACGTAGTAATGTGGTACCACTCTGAAACAGTCGATTAAACCTGTTTTCGATCAATATTTTAGATGATAACGCATGTTAGGTCTGGGATAGGTCTGGGATCTGCCCTCATCAGACTCATACCTTCGCATTCTTCACATGCTTGTTGAAGAGATCCTGGGTTTTTTCTGGTTTGGATCACGTAGTAATATGGTACCACACTGAAACAGTCCATTAAACCTGGTTTCGATCAATATTTTAGAGAATAACGCAAGTTAGGTCTTGGTTAGGTCTGGGATTTGCTCTCATCGGGATCATACATTCGCATTTTTCACATACTCTTTGTACAGATCCCTGGCTTTTTCTGGTTTGGATCACGTTGTAAAGTGGTACCACACTGAAACAGTCGATTAATCGAGGTATCGATCAACATTTTATAGGATAACGCCGGTTAAGACACGGTTAGGTGTGGGATTTGCCCTCATCAGGCACATACTATCGCATATTTCTCATACTTGTTAGCCAGATCCGTTGCTTTTTCTGGTTTGGATCACGTGGTAATGTGGTATCACACTGAAACAGTCGACGAAACCTGGTTTCATCAATGTTTTAGATGATAACGCATGTTAGGTCTAGGTTAAGCCTGGGATTTGCCCTCATCAGACTCATACTTTCGCATATTTCTCATACTTGTTGGTCAGATCCTGGCTTTTTTTCTGGTCTGGATCACGTAGTAATGTGGTACCACACTGAATCAGTCAATTAAACCTGGTCTTGATAAATATTTTAGAGGATAACGCATGATAGGTCTAGGTTACGCCTGGGATTTGCCCTCATCAGGGTCATACTTTCGCATATTTCACATACTTTTCGAACAGATCCCTGGCTTTTTCTGGTTTGGTTCACGTTGTAAAGTGGTATCACACTGAAACAGTCGATTAATCCTGGTCTCGATCAACATTTTATAGGATAACGCCGGTTTGGACACGGTTAGGTGTGGGATTTGCCCTCAAACTGTCGCATATTTCTCATACTTGTTAGGCAGATCCATTGCTTTTTCTGGTTTGGATCACGTGGTAATGTGGTATCACACTGAAACAGTCCATGAAACCTGGTTTCGATCAATATTTTAGAGGATAACGCATGTTAGGCCCAGGTTAGGCCTGGGATTTGCCCTAATCAGACTCATACTTTCGCATATTTCACATACTTGTTGAACAGATCCCTGGCTTCTTCTGGTTTGGATCACGTAGTAAAGTGGTACCACACTGAAACAGTCAATTATACCTGGTCTCGATCAATATCTTAGAGGATAACGAATGTTAGGTCTGGGTTAGGTCTGGGATTTGCCCTCATCAGGCTCATAATTTTGCATATTTCTCATACCTGTTGGCCAGATCCTGGGCTTTTTCTGGTTTGGATCACGTAGTAATGTGGTACCACACTGAAACAGTCGACTAAACCTGGTCTCAACCAATATTTTAGAGGATAACGCAAGTTGGGTCTGGGATAGGTCTGTGATTTGCCCTCATCTGGCTCATACTTTCGCATATTTCTCATACTTCATGGCTAGATCCTGGGCTTTTTCTGGATTGGTTCACGTAGTAATGTGTTACCACACTGAAACAGTCAATTAAACCTGGTTTCGATTAATATTTTAGAGGATAACGCAAGTTAGGTCTGGGATAGATCAGGGATTTGCCCTCATGAGGGTCATATTTCCCCATTTTTCACATACTTGTTGAACAGATCCCTGGCTTTTTCTGGTTTGGATCACGTAGTAATGTGGTATCACTCCTCCTACGTGAATTACTACGTGATCCTGGGTTTTTTCTGGTTTGAATCACGTGGTAATGTGGTACCACACTGATACAGTCCATGAAACCTAGTCTCGGTCAATATTTTAGAGGACAACGCATGGTCTGGGTTAGGTCCAGGATTTGCCCGTATCAGGCTCATACTTTCGCATATTTCTCATACTTGTTGGCCTGGTCCTGGGATTTTTCTGGTTTGGATCACGTAGTAATGTGGTACCACACTGAAACAGTCGACTAAACCTGGTCTCGACCAATATTTTTGAGGATAACGCAAGTTGGGTCTAGGTTAGGCCTGGGATTTGCCCTCATCAGACTCATACTTTCGCCTATTTCTCATACTTGTTGGCCAGATCCTGGGTTTTTTTCTAGTCTGGATCACGTAGTAATGTGGTGCCATACAGAAACTGTCCATTAAACCTGGCTTCGATCAATATTTTAGATGATAACGCATGTTCGGTCTAGGTTAGGCCTGGGATTTGCCCTCATCAGACTCATACTTTCGCATTCTTCACATACTTGTTGAACAGATCCTGGGTTATTTCTGGTTTGGATCAGGTAGTAATGTGGTACCACACTGAAATAGTCGATTAAACCTGGTCACGATCAACATTTTCGAGGATTACGCCGGTTAGGACTCGGTTAGGTGTGGGATTTGCCCTTATCAGGGTCATACCTTCGCATTTCTCACATATTTGTTGGCCAGATCCTGTGCTTTCACAGGTCTGGATCTCGTAGTAATGTGGTACCACACTGAAACAGTCCATTAAACCTGGTATCGATCAATATTTTTGAGGATAACTCACGCTAGGTCTAGGTTAGGCCTGGGATTTGCCCCCATCGGACCCATACTTTCGCATTCTTCACATACTTGTTGTACAGATTCTGGGTTTTTTCAGGTTTGAATCAGGCGGTAATGTGGTACCACACCGAAACAGTCCATAAAACCTAGTCTCGGTCAATATTTTAGAGGATAACGCATGTTACGTCTGGGTTAGGTCCAGGATTTGCCCGCATCAGGCTCATACTTTCGCATATTTCTCATACTTGTTGGCCAGATCCTGGGCTTTTTCCGGTTTGGATCACGTAGTTATGTGGTACCACACTGAAACAGTCGACTAAACCAGGTCTCGACCAATATTTAAGAGGATAACGAAAGTTGTGTCTGGGATAGGTCTAGGATTTGCCCTCATCTGACTCATACTTTCGCATTCTTCACATACTTGTTGAACGGATCCTGTGTTTTTCCCTGATTTGGATCACGTAGTAATGTGGTACCACACTGAAACATTCAATTAAACCTAGTCTTGATAAATATTTTAGAGGATAACGCATGTTAGGTCTGGGATAGGTCTGGGATTTGTCATCATCAGGCTCATAGTTTCGCATATTTCTCATTTCTTGTTGGCCAGATTCTGTGCTTTCACTGGTTTGGATCACGTAGTAATGTTGTACCGCCCTGAAACAGTCAATTCAACCTGGTCTCGATAAATATTTTAGATGATAACGCATAATAGGTCTAGGTTACGCCTGGGATTTGCCCTCATCAGGGTCATAATTTCGCATATTTCACATACTTTTCGAACAGATCCCTGGCTTTTTCTGGTTTGGATCACGTTGTAAAGTGGTACCACACTGAAACAGTCGATTAATCCTGGTCTCGATCAACATTTTATAGGATAACGCCGGTTAGGACACGGTTAGGTGTGGGATTTGCCCTCAAACTGTCGCATGTTTCTCATACTTGTTAGCCAGATCCATTGCTTTTTCTGGTTTGGATCACGTGGTAATGTGGTATCACACTGAAACAGTCCATGAAACCTGGTTTCGATCAATATTTTAGAGGATAACGCAAGTTAGGTCTGGGATAGATCAGGGATTTGCCCTAATCAGACTCATACTTTCGCATATTTCACATACTTGTTGAACAGATCCCTGGCTTCTTCTGGTTTGGATCACGTAGTAAAGTGGTACCACACTGAAACAGTCGATTAATCATGGTCTCGATCAACATTTTAGATGATAACGCATGTTAGGTCTAGGTTAGGCCTGGGATTTGCCCTCATCAGACTCATACTTTCGCACTCTTCACATACTTGTGGAACAGGTCCTGGGTTATTTCTGGTTTGGATCAGGTAGTAATGTGGTACCACACTGAAACAGTCAATTATACCTGGTCTCGATCAATATCTTAGAGGATAACGAATGTTAGGTCTGGGTTTGGTCTGGGATTTGCCCTCATCAGGCTCATAATTTCGCATATTTCTCATACCTGTTGGCCAGATCCTGGGCTTTTTCTGGTTTGGATCACGTAGTAATGTGGTACCACACTGAAACAGTCGACTAAACCTGGTCTCAACCAATATTTTAGAGGATAACGCAAGTTGGGTCTGGGATAGGTCTGTGATTTGCCCTCATCTGGCTCATACTTTCGCATATTTCTCATACTTCATGGCTAGATCCTGGGCTTTTTCTGGATTGGTTCACGTAGTAATGTGTTACCACACTGAAACAGTCAATTAAACCTGGTTTCGATTAATATTTTAGAGGATAACGCAAGTTAGGTCTGGGATAGATCAGGGATTTGCCCTCATGAGCGTCATATTTCCCCATTTTTCACATACTTGTTGAACAGATCCCTGGCTTTTTCCGGTTTGGATCACGTAGTAATGTGGTATCACTCCTCCTACGTGAATTACTACGTGATCCTGGGTTTTTTCTGGTTTGAATCACGTGGTAATGTCGTACCACACTGATACAGTCCATGAAACCTAGTCTCGGTCAATATTTTAGAGGACAACGCATGGTCTGGGTTAGGTCCAGGATTTGCCCGTATCAGGCTCATACTTTCGCATATTTCTCATACTTGTTGGCCTGGTCCTGGGATTTTTCTGGTTTGGATCACGTAGTAATGTGGTACCACACTGAAACAGTCGACTAAACCTGGTCTCGACCAATATTTTTGAGGATAACGCAATTTGGGTCTGGGATAGTTCTGGGATTTGCCCGCATCAGGCTCATACATTCGCATATTTCTCATACTTGTTGGCCAGATCCTGGGCTTTTTCTGGGTTAGATCACGTAGTAATGTTGTACCGTCCTGAAACTGCCAATTCAACCTGGTCTCGATAAATATTTTAGATGATAACGCATGTTAGGTCTAGGTTAGGCCTGGGATTTGCCCTCATCAGACTCATACTTTCGCCTATTTCTCATACTTGTTGGCCAGATCCTGGGTTTTTTTCTAGTTTGGATCACGTAGTAATGTGGTGCCATACAGAAACTGTCCATTAAACCTGGCTTCGATCAATATTTTATAGGATAACGCCGGTTAGGACACGGTTAGGTGTGGGATTTGCCCTCACAGGCTCATAGTTTCGCATATTTCTCAAACTTGTTGGCCAGATTCTGTGCTTTCACTGGTTTGGATCACGTAGTAATGTTGTACCGCCCTGAAATAGTCAATGCAACCTGGTCTCGATAAATATTTTAGATGACAATGCATGTTAGGTCTAGGTTAGGCCTGGTATTTGCCCTCATCAGACTCATACTTTCGCATATTTCTCATACTTGTTGGCCAGATCCTGGGCTTTTTTCTGGTCTGGATCACGTAGTAATGTGGCACCACACAGAAACAGTCCATTAAACCTGGTTTCGATCAATATTTTAGATGATAACGCATGTTAGGTCTAGGTTAGGCCTGGGATTTGCCCTCATCAGAATCATACTTTCGCATATTTCTCATACTTCATGGCTAGATACTTGGCATTTTCTGGATTGGTTCACGTAGTAATGTGTTACCACACTGAAACAGTCAATTAAACTTGGTTTCGATCAATATTTTAGAGGATAACGCATGTTAGGTCTGGGATAGGTCTGGGATTTGCCCTCGTCAGGCTCATACTTTCGCATTCTTCTCATACTTGTTGTACAGATCCTGGGTTTTTTTCTGGTTTGGATCACGTAGTAATGTGGTACCACACTGAAACAGTCGATTAAACCTGGTTTCGATCAATATTTTTGAGGGTAACACATGTTAGGTCTTGGTTAGGCCTGGGATTTTCCCTCATCTGACACATACTTTCGCATTCTTCACATACTTGTTGAACGGATCCTGGTCTTTTCCCTGGTTTGGATCACGTAGTATTGTGGTACCACACTGAAACAGTCGACTAAACCTGGTCTCGACCAATATTTTAGACGATAACGCAAGTTGGGTCTGGGATAGGTCTGGCATTTGCCCGCATCAGGCTCATACTTTCGCTAATTTCTCATACTTGTTGGCCAGATCCTGGTTTTTTTTCTAGTCTGGATCAGGTAGTAATGTGGTACCACACTGAAACAATCGATTAAACCTGGTCACGATCAACATTTTCGAGGATAACGCCGGTTAGGACTCGGTTAGGTGTGGGATTTGCCCTTACCAGGGTCATACCTTCGCATTTCTCACATATTTGTTGGCCAGATCCTGTGCTTCCACAGGTCTGGATCTCGTACTGATGTGGTACCACATTGAAACAGTCCATTAAACCTGGTTTCGATCAATATTTTTAAGGATAACTCACGCTAGGTCTAGATTAGGCCTGGGATTTGCCCCCATCGGACCCATACTTTCGCATTCTTCACATACTTGTTGTACAGATTCTGGGTTTTTTTCTGGTTTGGATCACGTAGTAATGTGGTACCACACTGAAACAGTCCATAAAACCTAGTCTCGGTCAATATTTTAGAGGATAACGCATGTTAGGTCTGGGATAGGTCTGGGATTTGCCCTCGTCAGGCTCATACTTTCGCATTCTTCTCATACTTGTTGTACAGATCCTGGGTTTTTTTCTGGTTTGGATCACGTAGTAATGTGGTACCACACTGAAACAGTCCATAAAACCTAGTCTCGGTCAATATTTTAGAGGATAACGCATGTTACGTCTGGGTTAGGTCCAGGATTTGCCCGCATCAGGCTCATACTTTCGCATATTTCTCATACTTGTTGAACAGATCCTGGGTTATTTCTGGTTTGGATCATGTAGTAATGTGGTACCACACTGATACAGTCCATTCAACCTGGTTTCGATAAATATTTTAATGGATAACGCATGTTAGGTCTGGGTTAGGGTTAGGATTTGCCCTCATCTGACCCATACTTTCGCATTCTTCACATACTTGTTGAACGGATCCTGTGTTTTTCCCTGATTTGGATCACGTAGTAATGTGGTACCACACTGAAACATTCAATTAAACCTAGTCTTGATAAATATTTTAGAGGATACCGCATGTTAGGTCTGGGATAGGGCTGGGATTTGTCATCATCAGGCTCATAGTTTCGCATATTTCTCAAACTTGTTGGCCAGATTCTGTGCTTTCACTGGTTTGGATCACGTAGTAATGTTGTACCGCCCTGAAATAGTCAATTCAACCTGGTCTCGATAAATATTTTACATGACAATGCATGTTAGGTCTAGGTTAGGCCTGGGATTTGCCCTCATCAGACTCATACTTTCGCATATTTCTCATACTTGTTGGCCAGATCCTGGGCTTTTTCTGGTCTGGATCACGTTGTAATGCGGCACCACACAGAAACAGTCCATTAAACCTGGTTTCGATCAATATTTTAGATGATAACGCATGTTAGGTCTAGGTTAGGCCTGGGATTTGCCCTCATCAGACTCATACTTTCGCATATTTCTCATACTTCATGGCTAGATCCTGGGCTTTTTCTGGATTGGTTCACGTAGTAATGTGGTACCACACTGAAACAGTCGATTAAACCTGGTTTCGATCAATATTTTTGAGGGTAACACATGTTAGGTCTTGGTTAGGCCTGGGATTTTCCCTCATCAGACACATACTTTCGCATTCTTCACATACTTGTTGAACGGATCCTGGACTTTTCCCTGGTTTGGATCACGTAGTAATGTGGTATCACACTGGAACATTCAATTAAACCTGGTTTCGATCAATATTATAGAGGATAACGAATGTTAGGTCTGGGTTAGGTCTGGGATTTGCCCTCATCAGGCTCATACTTTCGCATATTTCTCATACTTCATGGCTAGATCCTGGGCTTTTTCTGGATTGGTTCACGTAGTAATGTGTTACCACACTGAAACAGTCAATTAAACCTGGTTTCGATCAATATTTTAGAGGATAACGCAAGTTAGGTCTGGGTTAGGACCAGGGTTTGCCCGCATCGGGCTCATACTTTCGCATATTTCTCATACTTGTTGGTCTGGTCCTGGGATTTTTCTGGTTTGGTTCACGTAGTAATGTGTTACCACACTGGAACAGTCAATTAAACCTGGTTTCGATCAATATTTTAGAGGATAACGCAAGTTAGGTCTGGAATAGATCTGGGATTTGCCCTCATGAGGGTCATATTTCCCCATTTTTCACATACTTGTTGAACAGATCCCTGGCTTTTTCTGGTTTGGATCACGTAGTAATGTGGTACCACAGTGAAACAGTCCATTAAACCTGGTTTCGATCAATATTTTAGAGGATAACGCATGTTAGGTCTGGGATAGGTCTGGGATTTGCCCTCGTCAGGCTCATACTTTCGCATTCTTCTCATACTTGTTGTACAGATCCTGGGTTTTTTTCTGGTTTGGATCACGTAGTAATGTGGTACCACACTGAAACAGTCGATTAAACCTGGTTTCGATCAATATTTTTGAGGGTAACACATGTTAGGTCTTGGTTAGGCCTGGGATTTTCCCTCATCAGACACATACTTTCGCATTCTTCACATACCTGTGGAACGGATCCTGGTCTTTTCCCTAGTTTGGATCACGTAGTAATGTGGTACCACACTGAAACATTCAAGTAAACCTGGTCCTGATAAATATTTTAGAAGATAACGCATGTTAGGTCTGGGATAGGTCTGGGATTTGCCCTCATCAGACTCATGCCTTTGCATTCTTGACATACTTGTTGAACAGATCCTGGGTTTTTTCTAGTTTGGATCACGTAGTAAAGTGGTACCACACAGAAACAGTCAACTAAACCTGGTTTCTATCAGTATTTTAGAGGACAACGCAAGTTAGGTCTGGGTTAGGTCCAGGATTTGCTCGCATCAGGCTCATACTTTCGCATATTTCTCATACTTGTTGGTCTGGTCCTGGGATTTTTCTGGTTTGGATCACGTAGTAATGTGGTACCGCACTGAAACAGTCGACTAAACCTGGTCACGATCAACATTTTAGAGGATAACGCGTGTTAGGTCTGGGTTAGGTTTAGGATTTGCCCTCATCTGACCCATACTTTCGCATTCTTCACATACTTGTTGAACAGATCCTGGGTTACTTCTGGTTTGGATCATGTAGTAATGTGGTACCACACTGATACAGTCCATTAAACCTGGTTTCGATAAATATTTTAAAGGATAACGCGTGTTAGGTCTGGGTTAGGTTTAGGATTTGCCCTCATCTGACCCATACTTTCGCATTCTTCACATACTTGTTGAACGGATCCTGTGTTTTTCCCGGATTTGGATCAGGTAGTAATGTGGTACCACACTGAAACATTCAACTAAACCTAGTCTTGATAAATATTTTAGAGGATAACGCATGTTAGGTCTGGGATAGGTCTGGGATTTGTCATCATCAGGCTCATAGTTTCGCATATTTCTCAAACTTGTTGGCCAGATTCTGTGCTTTCACTGGTTTGGATCACGTAGTAATGTTGCACCGCCCTGAAACAGTCAATTCAACCTGGTCTCGATAAATATTTTAGATGATAACGCATGTTAGGTCTAGGTTAAGCCTGGGATTTGCCCTCATCAGGCTCATACTTTCGCATATTTCTCATACTTGCTGGCCAGATCCCGGCTTTTTTCTCGTCTGGATCACGTAGTAATGTGGTACCACACTGAATCAGTCAATTAAACCAGGTCTTGATAAATATTTTAGAGGATAACGCATGATAGGTCTAGGTTACGCCTGGGATTTGCCCTCATCAGGGTCATACTGTCGAATATTTCTCATACTTGTTAGCCAGATCCATTGCTTTTTCTGGTTTGGATCACGTGGTAATGTGGTATCACACTGAAACAGTCCATGAAACCTGGTTTCGATCAATATTTTAGAGGATAACGCATGTTAGGTCCAGGTTAGGCCTGGGGTTTGCCCTAATCAGACTCATACTTTCGCATATTTCACATACTTGTTGAACAGATCCCTGGCTTTTTCTGGTTTGGATCACGTAGTAAAGTGGTATCACACTGAAACATTCAATTAAACCTGGTCTTGATAAATATTTTAGAGGATAACGCATGTTAGGGCTGGGATAGGTCTGGGATTTGCCCTCATCAGGCTCATAATATCGCATATTTCTCAAACTTGTTGGCCAGATTCTGTGCTTTCACTGGTTTGGATCACGTAGTAATGTTGTACCGCCCTGAAATAGTCAATTCAACCTGGTCTCGATAAATATTTTAGATGACAACGCATGTTAGGTCTAGGTTAGGCCTGGGATTTGCCCTCATCAGACTCATACTTTCGCATATTTCTCATACTTGTTGGCCAGATCCTGGGCTTTTTTCTGGTCTGGATCACGTAGTAATGTGGTACCACGCAGAAACAGTCCATTAAACCTGGTTTGAATCAATATTTTAGATGATAACGCATGTTAGGTCTAGGTTAGGCCTGGGATTTGCCCTCATCAGACTCATACTTTCGCATTCTTCACATACTTGTGGAACAGGTCCTGGGTTATTTCTGGTTTGGATCAGGTAGTAATGTGGTACCACACTGAAACAGTCGATTAAACCTGGTCACGATCAACATTTTAGAGGATAACGCCGGTTAGGACTCGGTTAGGTGTGGGATTTGCCCTCATCAGGCTCATACTTTCGCATAATTCTCATACCTGTTGGCCAGATCCGTTGCTTCTTCTGGATTGGATCACATACCGACGTAGTACCACACTCAAACAGTCAATTATACCTGGTCTCGATCAATATCTTAGAGGATAACGAATGTTAGGTCTGGGTTAGGTCTGGGATTTGCCCTCATCAGGCTCATACTTTCGCATCTTTCTCATACTTGTTGGTCAGATCCTGGGCTTTTCTGGTTTAGATCACGTAGTAATGTGGTACCACACTGAAACAGTCGACTAAACCTGGTCTCGACCAATATTTTAGAGGATAACGCAAGTTGGGTCTGGGATAGGTCTGTGATTTGCCCTCATCTGGCTCATACTTTCGCATATTTCTCATACTTCATGGCTAGATCCTGGGCTTTTTCTGGATTGGTTCACGTAGTAATGTGTTACCACACTGAAACAGTCAATTAAACCTGGTTTCGATCAATATTTTAGAGGATAACGCAAGTTAGGTCTGGGGTAGATCTGGGATTTGCCCTCATGAGGGTCATGTTTCCCCATTTTTCACATACTTGTTGAACAGATCCCTGGCTTTTTCTGGTTTGGATCACGTAGTAATGTGGTATCACACCTCCTACGTGAATTACTACGTGATCCTGGGTTTTTTCTGGTTCGAATCACGTGGTAATGTGGTACCACACTGAAACAGTCCATGAAACCTGGTCTCGGTCAATATTTTAGAGGACAACGCATGTTATGTCTGGGTTAGGTCCAGGATTTGCCCGTATCAGGCTCATACTTTCGCATATTTCTCATATTTGTTGGCCTGGTCCTGGGATTTTTCTGGTTTGGATCACGTAGTAATGTGGTACCACCCTGAAACAGTCGACTAAACCTGGTCTCGACCAATATTTTTGAGGATAACGCAAGTTGGGTCTGGGATAGGTCTGGGATTTGCCCGCATCAGGCTCATACATTCGCATATTTCTCATACTTGTTGGCCAGATCCTGGGCTTTTTCTGGGCTAGATCACGTAGTAATGTTGTACCGTCCTGAAACTGCCAATTCAACCTGGTCTCGATAAATATTTTAGATGATAACGCATGTTAGGTCTAGGTTAGGCCTGGGATTTGCCCTCATCAGACTCATACTTTCGCCTATTTCTCATACTTGTTGGCCAGATCCTGGGTTTTTTTCTAGTCTGGATCACGTAGTAATGTGGTGCCATACAGAAACTGTCCATTAAACCTGGCTTCGATCAATATTTTAGATGATAACGCATGTTCGGTCTAGGTTAGGCCTGTGATTTGCCCTCATCAGACTCATACTTTCGCATTCTTCACATACTTGTTGAACAGATCCTGGGTTATTTCTGGTTTGGACCAGGTAGTAATGTGGTACCACACTGAAATAATCGATTAAACCTGGTCACGATCAACATTTTCGAGGATTACGCCGGTTAGGACTCGGTTAGGTGTGGGATTTGCCCTTATCAGGGTCATACCTTCGCATTTCTCACATATTTGTTGGCCAGATCCTGTGCTTTCACAGGTCTGGATCTCGTAGTAATGTGGTACCACACTGAAACAGTCCATTAAACCTGGTATCGATCAATATTTTTGAGGATAACTCACGCTAGGTCTAGGTTAGGCCTGGGATTTGCCCCCATCGGACCCATACTTTCGCATTCTTCACATACTTGTTGTACAGATTCTGGGTTTTTTCAGGTTTGAATCAGGCGGTAATGTGGTACCACACCGAAACAGTCCATAAAACCTAGTCTCGGTCAATATTTTAGAGGATAACGCATGTTACGTCTGGGTTAGGTCCAGGATTTGCCCGCATCAGGCTCATACTTTCGCATATTTCTCATACTTGTTGGCCAGATCCTGGGCTTTTTCCGGTTTGGATCACGTAGTTATGTGGTACCACACTGAAACAGTCGACTAAACCAGGTCTCGACCAATATTTAAGAGGATAACGAAAGTTGTGTCTGGGATAGGTCTAGGATTTGCCCTCATCTGACTCATACTTTCGCATTCTTCACATACTTGTTGAACGGATCCTGTGTTTTTCCCTGATTTGGATCACGTAGTAATGTGGTACCACACTGAAACATTCAATTAAACCTAGTCTTGATAAATATTTTAGAGGATAACGCATGTTAGGTCTGGGATAGGTCTGGGATTTGTCATCATCAGGCTCATAGTTTCGCATATTTCTCATTTCTTGTTGGCCAGATTCTGTGCTTTCACTGGTTTGGATCACGTAGTAATGTTGTACCGCCCTGAAACAGTCAATTCAACCTGGTCTCGATAAATATTTTAGATGATAACGCATAATAGGTCTAGGTTACGCCTGGGATTTGCCCTCATCAGGGTCATAATTTCGCATATTTCACATACTTTTCGAACAGATCCCTGGCTTTTTCTGGTTTGGATCACGTTGTAAAGTGGTACCACACTGGAACAGTCGACTAATCCTGGTCTCGATCAACATTTTATAGGATAACGCCGGTTAGGACACGGTTAGGTGTGGGATTTGCCCTCACAGGCTCATAGTTTCGCATATTTCTCAAACTTGTTGGCCAGATTCAGTGCTTTCACTGGTTTGGATCACGTAGTAATGTTGTACCGCCCTGAAATAGTCAATGCAACCTGGTCTCGATAAATATTTTAGATGACAATGCATGTTAGGTCTAGGTTAGGCCTGGGATTTGCCCTCATCAGACTCATACTTTCGCATATTTCTCATACTTGTTGGCCAGATCCTGGGCTTTTTTCTGGTCTGGATCACGTAGTAATGTGGCACCACACAGAAACAGTCCATTAAACCTGGTTTCGATCAATATTTTAGATGATAACGCATGATAGGTCTAGGTTAGGCCTGGGATTTGCCCTCATCAGAATCATACTTTCGCATATTTCTCATACTTCATGACTAGATACTGGGCATTTTCTGGATTGGTTCACGTAGTAATGTGTTACCACACTGAAACAGTCAATTAAACTTGGTTTCGATCAATATTTTAGAGGATAACGCAAGTTAGGTCTGGGATAGATCTGGGATTTGCCTTCATGAGGGTCATATTTCCCCATTCTTCACATACTTGTTGAACAGATCCCTGGCTTTTTCTGGTTTGGATCACGTAGTAATGTGGTACCACACTGAAACAGTCCATTAAACCTGGTTTCGATCAATATTTTAGAGGATAACGCATGTTAGGTCTGGGATAGGTCTGGGATTTGCCCTCGTCAGGCTCATACTTTCGCATTCTTCACATACTTGTTGTACAGATTCTGGGTTTTTTTCTGGTTTGGATCACGTAGTAATGTGGTACCACACTGAAACAGTCCATAAAACCTAGTCTCGGTCAATATTTTAGAGGATAACGCATGTTAGGTCTGGGATAGGTCTGGGATTTGCCCTCGTCAGGCTCATACTTTCGCATTCTTCTCATACTTGTTGTACAGATCCTGGGTTTTCTTCTGGTTTGGATCACGTAGTAATGTGGTACCACACTGAAACAGTCCATAAAACCTAGTCTCGGTCAATATTTTAGAGGATACCGCATGTTAGGTCTGGGATAGGTCTGGGATTTGTCATCATCAGGCTCATAGTTTCGCATATTTCTCAAACTTGTTGGCCAGATTCTATGCTTTCACTGTTTTGGATCACGTAGCAATGTTGTACCGCCCTGAAACAGTCAATTCAACCTGGTCTCGATAAATATTTTAGATGATAACGCATGATAGGTCTAGGTTACGCCTGGGATTTGCCCTCATCAGGGTCATAATTTCGCATATTTCACATACTTTTCGAACAGATCCCTGGCTTTTTCTGGTTTGGATCACTTTGTAAAGTGGTACCACACTGAAACAGTCGATTAATCCTGGTCTCGATCAACATTTTATAGGATAACGCCAGTTAGGACACGGTTAGGTGTGGGATTTGCCCTCATCAGGCTAATAGTTTCGTATATTTCTCAAACTTGTTGGCCAGATTCTGTGCTTTCACTGGTTTGGATCACGTAGTAATGTTGTACCGCCCTGAAATAGTCAATTCAACCTGGTTTCGATCAATATTTTAGAGGATAACGCAAGTTAGGTCTGGGATAGATCTGGGATTTGCCTTCATGAGGGTCATTTTTCCCCATTTTTCACATACTTGTTGAACAAAACCCTGGCTTTTTCTGGTTTGGATCACGTAGTAATGTGGTACCACACTGAAACAGTCCATTAAACCTGGTTTCGATCAATATTTTAGACGATAACGCATGTTAGGTCTGGGATAGGTCTGGGATTTGCCCTCGTCAGGCTCATACTTTCGCATTCTTCTCATACTTGTTGTACAGATCCTGGGTTTTTTTCTGGTTTGGATCACGTAGTAATGTGGTACCACACTGAAACAGTCAATTAAACCTGGTTTCGATCAATATTTTAGAGGATAACGCATGTTATGTCTGGGCTGGGTCTAGGATTTGCCCTCATCAGCCACATTCTTTCGTATTCTTCACATACTTCTTGAACAGATCCTGGGTTTTTTTCTGCTTTGGATCACGTAGTAAAGTGGTACCACACTGAGACAGTCAATTAAACCTCGTTTCGAACAATGTTTTAGAGGATAACGCAAGTTATGTCTGGGATAGGTCTGGGATTTGCCCTCATCAGGCTCATACTTTCGCGTTTTTCACATACTTGTTGTACAGGTCCTGGGTTTTTTCTGGTTTGGATCACGTAGTAATGTGGTACCACACTGAAACAGTCAATTAAACCTGGTTTCGATCAATATTTTAGAGGAGAACGCATGTTATGTCTGGGCTGGGTCTAGGATTTGCCCTCATCAGGCTCATACTTTCGCATATTTCTCCTACTTGTTGGCTAGATCCTGGGCTTTTTCTGGTTTCAATCACGTAGTAATGTGGTACCACACTGAAACAGATCATTAAACCTGGTTTCGATTAATATTTCAGTGGAAAACACATGTTAGGTCTAGATTAGGTCTGGTATTTGCCCTCATCAGGGTCATACTTTCGCAGTTTTAACATACATGTCGACCTGATCGAGGGTTTTTTCTGCTTTGGATCACGTAGTAAAGTGGTACCACACCGAAACAGTCCATTACACCTGGTTTCGATCAATATTTTAGAGGATAACGCATGCTATGTCTGGGCTAGGTCTAGGATTTGCCCTCATCAGGCTCATTCTTTCGTATTCTTCACATACTTGTTGAACAGATCCTGGGTTTTTTCTAGTTTGGATCACGTAGTAATGTGGTACCACACAGAATCAGTCGATTAAACCTGGTATCGATCAATATTCTGGAGGATAACGCATGTTAGGTCTCGGTTTGGTCTAGGATTTGCCCTCATCTGGGTCATACTTTCGCATGTTACTCAAACTTGTTGGCCAGATTCTGGGCTTTCACTTGTCTGGATCACGTACCAATGTGGTACCACACTGAAACAGTCCATTAAACCTGGTTTCGATAAATATTTTAGAGCATAATTCATGTTAGATCTAGGTTAGGTCTGGGATTTGCTCTCATCAGGCTCATACTTTCGCATTCTTCACATACTTGTTGAACATATCCTGGGTTTTTTCTAGTTTGGATCACGTAGTAATGTGGTACCACACAGAATCAGTCGATTAAACCTGGTATCGATCAATATTCTGGAGGATAACGCATGTTATGTCTGGGCTAGGTCTAGGATTTGCCCTCATCAAACCTCATTCTTTCGTATTCTTCACATACTTCTTGAACAGATCCTGGGTTTTTTTCTGCTTTGGATCACGTAGTAAAGTGGTACCACACTGAGACAGTCAATTAAACCTCGTTTCGAACAATGTTTTAGAGGATAACGCAAGTTATGTCTGGGATAGGTCTGGGATTTGCCCTCATCAGTCACATACTTTCGCATTACTCACATAGTTCTTGGACAGACCCTGGGTTGTTTCTTGATTCGATCACGTAGTAATGTGGTACCACACTGAAACAGATCATTAAACCTGGTTTCGATTAATATTTCAGTGGATAACACATGTTAGGTCTAGGTTAGGTCTGGGATTTGCCCTCATCAGGGTCATACATTCGCAGTTTTAACATACATGTCGACCTGATCGAGGGTTTTTTCTGCATTGGATCACGTAGTAAAGTGGTACCACACTGAAACAGTCCATTAAACCTGGTTTCGATCAATATTTTAGAGGATAACGCATGTTATGTCTAGGTTAGTCCTGGGATTTGCCATCATCAGGCTCATACTTTCGCATTCTTCACATACTTCTTGAACAGATCCTGGGTTTTTTTCTGCTTTGGATCACGTAGTAAAGTGGTACCACACTGAGACAGTCAATTAAACCTCGGTTCGACCAATATTTTATAGGGTAACAGCGATTTTCCCTCATGAGGGTCATACTTTCGCAGTTTTAACATACATGTAAACCTGATCGATGGTTTTCTCTGCTTTGGATCACGTCGTTAAGTGGTACCACATTGAAACAGTCCATCAAACCTGATTTCGATCAATATTTTAGAGGATAACGCACGTTAGGTCTAGGTTTGGTCTGGGATTTGCTCTCATCAGGCTCGTACTTTCGCATTCTTCACATACTTGTTGAACAGATCCTGGATTTTTTTCTACTTTGGATCACGTAGTAAACTAGTACCACACTGAAACAGATCATTAAACCTGGTTTCGATTAATATTTTAGTGGATAACACATGTTAGGTCTAGGTTAGGTCTGGGATTTGCCCTCATCAGGGTCATACATTCGCAGTTTTAACATACATGTCGACCTGATCGAGGGTTTTTTCTGCATTGGATCACGTAGTAAAGTGGTACCACACTGAAACAGTCCATTAAACCTGGTTTCGATCAATATTTTAGAGGATAACGCATGTTATGTCTAGGTTAGTCCTGGGATTTGACATCA
The DNA here is from genome assembly GCF_051014445.1 of Colletes latitarsis. Lineage (NCBI taxonomy): Eukaryota > Metazoa > Arthropoda > Insecta > Hymenoptera > Colletidae > Colletes > Colletes latitarsis. The sequence goes on along the minus strand of NC_135136.1, from coordinate 2,040,711 downwards.
TCAGGCTCATACTTTCGCATTCTTCACATACTTCTTGAATAGATCCTGGGTTTTTTTCTGCTTTGGATCACGTAGTAAAGTGGTACCACTCTGAGACAGTCAATTAAACCTCGTTTCGATCAATATTTTATAGGGTGACAGCGATTTTCCCTCATCAGGGTCATACATTCGCAGTTTTAACATACATGTTGACTTGATCGGGGGTTTTTTCTGCTTTGGATCACGTAGCAAAGTGGTACCACACTGAAACAGTCAATTAAACCTGGTTTCGATCAATATTTTATAGGATAACTCAAGCTAGGTCTGGGATAGGACTGGGATGTGCCCTCATCAGGGTCATATTTTCGCTTTTTTCACATACTTGTAGAACAGATCCCTGGCTTTTTCTGATTTGGATCTCGTAATAATGTGGTACCACACTGAAACAGATCATTAAACCTGGTTTCGATCAATATTTTAGAGCATAATTCATGTTAGATCTAGGTTAGGTCTGGGATTTGCTCTCATCAGGCTCGTACTTTCGCATATTTGTCATACTTGATGGCCAGATCCTGGGATTTTTTCTCGTTTGGATCACGTGGTAATGTGGTATCACACTGATACAGTGCATGAAACCTGGTTTCGATCAATATTTTAGAGGATAACGCATGTTAGGTCTAGGTTAGGTCTGGGATTTGCCCTCGTCAGGGTCATACTTTCGCAGTTTTAACATACATGTCGACCTGATCGAGGATTTTTTCTGCATTGGATCACGTAGTAAAGTGGTACCACACTGAAACAGTCCATTAAACCTGGTTTCGATCAATATGTTAGAGGATATCGCAAGTTAGGTCTGGGATAGGCCAGGGATTTTCCCTCATCAGACTCATACTTTCGCATTCTTCACATACTTGTTGAACACATCCTGGATTTTCCTGGTTTCAATCACGTAGTAATGTGGTACCACACTGAAACAGATCATTAAACCTGGTTTCGATTAATATTTTAGTGGATAACATATGTTAGGCCTAGGTTAGGTCTGGGATTTGCCCTCATCAGGGTCATACATTCGCAGTTTTCACATACATGTCGACCTGATCGAGGGTTTTTTCTGCTTGGCATCACGTAGTAATGTGGTACCACACAGAATCAGTCGATTAAACCTGGTATCGATCAATATTTTGGATGATAACGTATGTTAGGTCTCGATTTGGTCTAGGATTTGCCCTCATCTGGGTCATACTCTCGCATGTTACTCAAACTTGTTGGCCAGATTCTGGGCTTCCACTGGTCTGGATCACGTAGTAATGTGGTACCACACTGAAAAAGTCCATTAAACCTGGTTTCGATCAATATTTTAGAGGATCACGCAAGTTAGGTCTGGGATAGGTCTGGGATTTGCCCTCATCAGGGTCATATTTTCGCATTTCTCACATACTTGTTGAACAGATCCTGGGTTTTTTCTTGTTTCGATCACGTGCTAATGTGGTACCACACTGAAACAGTCAATTAAACCTGGTTTCGATCAATGTTTTTGAGGATAACGCAAGTTATGTCTGGGATACGTCTGGGATTTGCCCTCATCAGGCTCATACTTTCGCGTTTTTCACATACTTGTTGAAGAGATCTTGGGCTTTTTCTGGATTGGATCACGTAGTAATGTGGTACCACACTGAAACAGTCCATTCAACCTGGTTTCGATCAATATTTTAAAGAATAATTCATGTTAGTTCTAGGTTAGGTCTGGGATTTGCTCTCGTCAGGCACGTACTTTCGCATTCTTCACATACTTGTTGAACAGAGCCGGGGTTTTTTTCTGGTTTGGATCACGTAGTAACGTGGTGCCACACTGAAACAGTCGATTTAACCTGGTTTCGATCAATATTTTTGACGATAACGCATGTTAGGTCTAGGTTAGGCCTGGGATTTTCCCTCATCAGACTCATACTTTCGCATGCTTCACATACTTGTTGAACAGATCCTGGGTTTCTTCTGGTTTGGATCACGTAGTAATGTGGTACCACACTGAAACAGTCAAGCAAACCTGGTTTCGATCTATATTTTAGAGGATAAGGCAAGGTAGGTCTGGGATAGGTCTGGGATTCGCCCTCATCAGGGTCATATTTTCGCACTTTTCACATACTTGTTGAACAGATCCTGGGATTTTTTCTTGTTTGGATCACTTAGTAATGTGGTACCACACTGAAACAGTCCATTAAACCTGGTTTCGATCAATATTTTAGAGGATAACCCATGTTAGGTCTAGGTTAGGTCTGGGATTTGCTCTCATCAGGCTCATACTTTCGCATATTTCTCATTCTTGCTGGCCAGATCCTAGGCTTCCACTGGTTTGGATCACGCAGTAATGTGGTACCACACTGAAGCAGTCAATTAAACCTGGTCTTGATATATATTTTAGACGATAACGCGTGTTAGGTCTGTGTTAGGTCTAGGATCTGCCCTCATCAGGCTCATACTTTCGCATATTTCTCATACTTGTTTGCTAGATCCTGGGCTTTTTCTAGATTGGATCACGTTGTAATGTTGTACCACACTGAAACTGTCATTTAAACGTAGTTTCCGTCAATATTTTAGAGGAAAGCACATGTTAAGCCTAGGTTAGGTCTAGGATTTGCCCTCATCAGTCACATATTTTCGCATTTTTCACATACTTGTTGTACATATCCTGGATTTTTCTGGTTTCAATCACGTAGTAATGTGGTACCACACTGAAACAGATCATTAAACCTGGTTTCGATTAATATTTTAGTGGATAACACATGTTAGGTCTAGGTTAGGTCTGGGATTTGCCCTCATCAGGGTCATACATTCGCAGTTTTAACATACATGTCGACCTGATCGAGGGTTTTTTCTCCATTGGATCACGTAGTAAAGTGGTACCACACTGAAACAGTCCATTAAACCTGGTTTCGATCAATATTTTAGAGGGTAACGCATGTTAGGTCTCGGTTAGGACAGAGATTTGCCCACTTCAGGGTCATACTTTCACATGTTTCGCATACTTGTTGGCCAGATCCCGGGCTTTTTCTGGTTTGGATCAGGTAGAAATGTGGTACCACACTGAAGCAATCAATTAAACCTGGTTTCGATCAATATTTTAGAGGACAACGCAAGTTAGGTCTGGGATAGGTGTGGGATTTGCCCTCATCAGGGTCATATTTTCGCATTTTTCACATACTTGTTGAACAGATCCTGGTATTCTTTCTGGTTTGGATCACGTGGTATTGTGGTATCACACTGAAACAGATCATTAAACCTGGTTTCGATTAATATTTCAGTGGATAACACATGATAGGTCTAGATTAGGTCCGGTATTTGCCCTCATCAGGGTCATACTTTCGCAGTTTTAACATACATGTCGACCTGATCGAGGGTTTTTTCTGCTTTGGATCACGTAGTAAAGTGGTACCACACTGAAACAGTCCACTAAACCTGGTATCGATCAATATTCTGGAGGATAACGCATGTTAGGTCTCGGTTTGGTCTAGGATTTGCCCTCATCTGGGTCATACATTCGCATGTTACTCAAACTTGTTGGCCAGATTCTGGGCTTTCACTGGTCTGGATCACGTACTAATGTGGTACCACACTGAAACAGTCCATTAAACCTGGTTTCGATCAATATTTTAGACGATAACTCATGTTAGGTCTAGATTAGGCCTGGGATTTGCCCTCATCAGACTCATACTTTCGCATTCTTCACATACTTGTTGAACACATCCTGAGTTTTTTCCGGTTTGGATCAGGTAGAAATGTGGTACCACACTGAAACAATCAATTAAACCTGGTTTCGATCAATATTTTACAGGACAACGCAAGTTAGGTCTGGGATAGGTGTGGGATTTGCCCTCATCAGGGTCATATTTTCGCATTTTTCACATACTTGTTGAACAGATCCTGGTATTCTTTCTGGTTTGGATCACGTGGTATTGTGGTATCACACTGAAACAGATCATTAAACCTGGTTTCGATTAATATTTCAATGGATAACACATGATAGGTCTAGGTCAGGTCTGGGATTTGCCCTTATCAGGGTCATACTTTCGCAGTTTTAACATACATGTTGACCTGATCAAGGGTTATTTCTGCGTTGGATCACGTAGTAAAATGGTACCGCACTAAAACTGTCCATTAAAACTGGATTCGATCAATATTTAAGAGGATAACGCATGTTATGTCTAGGTTAGTCCTGGGATTTGCCATCATCAGGCTCATACTTTCGCTTTCTTCACATACTTCTTGAACAGATCCTGGGCTTTTTCTGCTTCGGATCACGTAGTAAAGTGGTACCACTCTGAGACAGTCAATTAAACCTCGTTTCGATCAATATTTTATAGGGTGACAGCGATTTTCCCTCATCAGGGTCATACTTTCGCAGTTTTAACATACATGTTGACCTGATCAGGGGTTTCTTCTGCTTTGGATCACGTAGTAAAGTGGTACCACACTGAAACTGTCCATTAAACCTTGTTTCGATCAATATTTTTGAGGATAACGCATGTTAGGTCAAGTTTAGGCCAGGGATTTTCCCTCATCAGACTCATACTTTCGCATTCTTCACATACTTGTTGAACATATCCTGGATTTTTCTGGTCTCAATCACGTAGTAATGTGGTACCACACTGAAACAGATCATTAAACCAGGTTTCGATTAATATTTTAGTGGATAACACATGTTAGGCCTAGGTTAGGTCTGGGATTTGCCCTCATCAGGGTCATACATTCGCAGTTTTCACATACATGTCGACCTGATCGAGGGTTTTTTCTGCTTGGCATCACGTAGTAATGTGGTACCACACAGAATCAGTCGATTAAACCTGGTATCGATCAATATTTTGGATGATAACGTATGTTAGGTCTCGATTTGGTCTAGGATTTGCCCTCATCTGGGTCATACTCTCGCATGTTACTCAAACTTGTTGGCCAGATTCTGGGCTTCCACTGGTCTGGATCACGTAGTAATGTGGTACCACACTGAAAAAGTCCATTAAACCTGGTTTCGATCAATATTTTAGAGGATCACGCATGTTAGGTCTAGGTTAGGTCTGGGATTTGCCCTCGTCAGGGTCATACTTTCGCAGTTTTAACATACATGTCGACCTGATCGAGGATTTTTTCTGCATTGGATCACGTAGTAAAGTGGTACCACACTGAAACAGTCCATTAAACCCGGTTTCGATCAATATTTTAGAGGATAACGCAAGTTAGGTCTGGGATAGGCCAGGGATTTTCCCTCATCAGACTCATACTTTCGCATTCTTCACATACTTGTTGAACACATCCTGGATTTTCCTGGTTTCAATCACGTAGTAATGTGGTACCACACTGAAACAGATCATTAAACCTGGTTTCGATTAATATTTTAGTGGATAACACATGTTAGGCCTAGGTTAGGTCTGGGATTTGCCCTCATCAGGGTTATACATTCGCAGTTTTCACATACATGTCGACCTGATCGAGGGTTTTTTCTGCTTGGCATCACGTAGTAATGTGGTACCACACAGAATCAGTCGATTAAACCTGGTATCGATCAATATTTTGGATGATAACGTATGTTAGGTCTCGATTTGGTCTAGGATTTGCCCTCATCTGAGTCATACTCTCGCATGTTACTCAAACTTGTTGGCCAGATTCTGGGCTTCCACTGGTCTGGATCACGTAGTAATGTGGTAGCACACTGAAAAAGTCCATTAAACCTGGTTTCGATCAATATTTTAGAGTATCACGCAAGTTAGGTCTCGGTTAGGACAGAGATTTGCCCACTTCAGGGTCATACTTTCACATTTTTCGCATACTTGTTGGCCAGATCCCGGGCTTTTTCTGGTTTGGATCACGTGGTAATGTGGCATCACACCGCTACAGTCCACGAAACCTTGTTTCCGTCAATATTTTAGAGGATAACACATGTTATGTCTGGGCTAGGTCTAGGATTTGCCCTCATCAGTCTCATACTTTCGCATTCTTCACATACTTCTTGAACAGATCCTGGGTTTTTTCTTCTTTCGATCACGTAGTAATGTGGTACCACACTGAAACAGGCCATTAAACCTGGTTTCGATTAATATTTTAGAGGATAACACACGTTAGGTCTAGGTTAGGTCTGGGATTTGCCCTCATCAGGGTCATACTTTCGCATGTTACTCAAACTTGTTGGCCAGATTCTGGGCTTTCACTGGTCTGGATCACGTACTAATGTGGTACCACACTGAAACAGTCCATTAAACCTGGTTTCGATCAATATTTTAGACGATAACTCATGTTAGGTCTAGATAAGGCCTGGGATTTGCCCTCATCAGACTCATACTTTCACATTCTTCACATACTTGTTGAACACATCCTGAGTTTTTTCCGGTTTGGATCAGGTAGAAATGTGGTACCACACTGAAACAATCAATTAAACCTGGTCTCGATCAATATTTTAGAGGACAACGCAAGTTAGGTCTGGGATAGGTGTGGGATTTGCCCTCATCAGGGTCATATTTTCGCATTTTTCACATACTTGTTGAACAGATCCTGGGATTCTTTCTGGTTTGGATCACGTGGTATTGTGGTATCACACTGAAACTGACATTTAAACGTGGTTTCCGTCAATATTTTGGAGGATAACACACGTTAGGTCTAGGTCAGGTCTGGGATTTGCCCTTATCAGGGTCATACTTTCGCAGTTTTAACATACATGTTGACCTGATCAAGGGTTTTTTCTGCATTGGATCACGTAGTAAAGTGGTACCGCACTAAAACTGTCCATTAAAACTGGATTCGATCAATATTTTAGAAGATAACGCAAGTTATGTCTGGGATAGGTCTGGGATTTGCCCTCATCAGGCTCATACTTTCGCGTTTTTCTCCTACTTGTTGGCTAGATCCTGGGCTTTTTCTGGATTGGCTGACGTAGTAATGTGGTGCCACACTGAAACTGTCAATTAAACCTGGTTTCCGTCAATATTTTAGAGGACTACACATTTTAGGTCTAGGTTAGGTCTAGGATTTGCCCTCATTTGGGTCATACTTTCGCATGTTACTCAAACTTGTTGGCCAGATTCCGGCCTTTCACTGGTCTGGATCACGTAGTAATGTGGTACCACACTGAAACAGTCCACTAAACCTGGTTTCGGTCAATATTTTAGAGGATAACGCTTGTTAGGTCTCGGTTAGGGCAGAGATTTGCCCACTTCAGGGTCATACTTTCACATGTTTCGCATACTTGTTGGCCAGATTCCGGCCTTTCACTGGTCTGGATCACGTAGTAATGTGGTACCACACTGAAACAGTCCACTAAACCTGGTTTCGGTCAATATTTTAGAGGATAACGCTTGTTAGGTCTCGGTTAGGGCAGAGATTTGCCCACTTCAGGGTCATACTTTCACATGTTTCGCATACTTGTTGGCCAGATCCCGGGCTTTTTCTGGTTTGGATCACGTGGTAATGTGGCATCACACTGCTACAGTCCACGAAACCTTGTTTCCGTCAATATTTTAGAGGATAACACATGTTATGTCTGGGCTAGGACTAGGATTTGCCCTCATCAGTCTCATACTTTCGCATTCTTCACATACTTCTTGAACAGATCCTGGGTTTTTTCTTCTTTCGATCACGTAGTAATGTGGTACCACACTGAAACAGGCCATTAAACCTGGTTTCGATTAATATTTTAGAGGATAACTCATGTTAGGTCTAGATTAGGCCTGGGATTTGCCCTCATCAGACTCATACTTTCGCATTCTTCACATACTTGTTGATCACATCCTGAGTTTTTTCCGGTTTGGATCAGGTAGAAATGTGGTACCACACTGAAACAATCAATTAAACCTGGTTTCGATCAATACTTTACAGGACAACGCAAGTTAGGTCTGGGATAGGTGTGGGATTTGCCCTCATCAGGGTCATATTTTCGCATTTTTCACATACTTGTTGAACAGATCCTGGTATTCTTTCTGGTTTGGATCACGTGGTATTGTGGTATCACACTGAAACTGTCATTTAAACGTGGTTTCCGTCAATATTTTAGAGGATAACATACGTTAGGTCTAGGTCAGGTCTGGGATTTGCCCTTATCAGGGTCATGCTTTCGCAGTTTTAACATACATGTTGACCTGATCAAGGGTTATTTCTGCATTGGATCACGTAGTAAAATGGTACCGCACTAAAACTGTCCATTAAAACTGGATTCGATCAATATTTTAGAGGATAACGCATGTTATGTCCAGGTTAGTCCTGGGATTTGCCATCATCAGGCTCATACTTTCGCTTTCTTCACATACTTCTTGAACAGAACCTGGGCTTTTTCTGCTTCGGATCACGTAGTAAAGTGGTACCACTCTGAGACAGTCAATTAAACCTCGTTTCGATCAATATTTTATAGTGTGACAGCGATTTTCCCTCATCAGGGTCATACTTTCGCAGTTTTAACATACATGTTGACCTGATCAGGGGTTTCTTCTGCTTTGGATCACGCAGTAAAGTGGTACCACACTGAAACAGTCCATTAAACCTTGTTTCGATCAATATTTTTGAGGATAACGCATGTTAGGTCAAGTTTAGGCCAGGGATTTTCCCTCATCAGACTCATACTTTCGCATTCTTCACATACTTGTTGAACATATCCTGGATTTTTCTGGTCTCAATCACGTAGTAATGTGGTACCACACTGAAACAGATCATTAAACCAGGTTTCGATTAATATTTTAGTGGATAACACATGTTAGGTCTAGGTTAGGTCTGAGATTTTCCCTCATCAGGGTCATACTTTCGCAGTTTTAACATACATGTTGACCTGATCCTGGGCTTTTTCTGGATTGGATGACGTAGTTATGTGGTACCACACTGAAACTGTCAATTAAACCTGGTTTCCGTCAATATTTTAGAGGATAACGCATGTTATGTCTAGGTTAGGCCTCGGATTTGCCATCATCGGGCTCATACTTTCGCATTCTTCACACACTTCTTGAACAGATTCTACGTTTTTTCTGGTTTCGATCACGTAGTAATGTGGTGCCACACTGAAACAGTCAATTAAACCTGGTTTCGATCAATATTTTAGAGGATAACGCATGTTAGGTCTCGGTTAGGCCTGAGATTTGCCCACATCAGGATCAGACTTTCACATTTTTCGCATACTTGTTGGCCAGATCCCGGGCTTTTTCTGGTTTGGATCACGTGGTAATGTGGTATCACACTGATACAGTCCATGAAACTTGGTTTCGATCAATATTTCAGAGGATAACACATGTTAGGTCTAGGTTAGGCCTGGGATTTGCCCCCATCAGACTCATACTTTCGCATTCTTCACATACATGTTGAACAGATCCTGGGTTTTTTCTAGTTTGGATCACGTAGTAATGTGGTACCACACAGAATCAGTCAATTAAACCTGGTATCGATCAATATTTTTGAGGATAACGCATGTTTGGTCTCGGTTTGGTCTAGGATTTGCCTTCATTTGGGTCATACTTTCGCATGTTACTCAAACTTGTTGGCCAGATTCCGGCCTTTCACTGGTCTGGATCACGTAGTAATGTGGTACCACACTGAAACAGGCCATTAAACCTGGTTTCGATCAATATTTTAGACGATAACTCATGTTAGGTCTAGATTAGGCCTGGGATTTGCCCTCATCAGACTCATACTTTCGCATTCTTCACATACTTGTTGAACACATCCTGAGTTTATTCCGGTTGGGATCAGGTAGTAATGTGGTACCACACTGAAACAGTCAATTAAACCTGGTTTCGATCAATATTTTAGAGGATAACGCATGTTATGTCTGGGTTAGGTCTGGGATTTGCCCTGATCAGGGTCATACTTTCGCAGTTTTAACATACATGTCGACCTAATCGAGGGGTTTTTGTGCATTGGATCACGTAGTAAAGTGGTACCACACTGAAACAGTCAATTAAACCTTGTTTCGATCAATATTTTATAGGATAACGCAAGTTATGTCTGGGTTAGGTCTGGGATTTGCCCTGATCAGGGTCATACTTTCGCAGTTTTAACATACATGTCGACCTAATCGAGGGGTTTTTGTGCATTGGATCACGTAGTAAAGTGGTACCACACTGAAACAGTCCATTAAACCTGGTTTCGATTAATATTTTAGTGGATAACTCATGTTAGGTCTAGGTTAGGTCTGGGATTTGCTCTCATCAGGCTCATACTTTCGCATATTTCTCATTCTTGCTGGCCAGATCCTATGCTTCCACTGGTTTGGATCACGCAGTAATGTGGTACCACACTGAAGCAGTCAATTAAACCTGGTCTTGATATATATTTTAGACGATAACGCGTGTTAGGTCTGGGTTAGGCCTAGGATTTGCCCTCCTCAGGCTCATACTTTCGCATATTTCTCATACTTGTTTGCTAGATCCTGGGCTTTTTCTAGATTGGATCACGTTGTAATGTTGTACCACACTGAAACTGTCATTTAAACGTAGTTTCCGTCAATATTTTAGAGGAAAGCACATGTTAGACCTAGGTTAGGTCTAGGATTTGCCCTCATCAGTCACATACTTTCGCATTATTCACATAGTTCTTGGACAGACCCTGGGTTGTTTCTTGATTCGATCACGTAGTAATGTGATACCACACTGAAACAGTCCATTAAACCTGGTTTCGATCAATATTTTAGAGGATAACGCATGTTATGTCTAGGTTAGTCCTGGGATTTGCCATCATCAGGCTCATACTTTCGCATTCTTCACATACTTCTTGAACAGATCCTGGGTTTTTTTCTGCTTTGGATCACGTAGTAAAGTGGTACCACTCTGAGACAGTCAATTAAACCTCGTTTCGATCAATATTTTATAGGGTGACAGCGATATTCCCTCATCAGGGTCATACTTTCGCAGTTTTAACAGACATGTTGACCTGATCGGGGGTTTTTTCTGCATTGGATCACGTAGTAAAGTGGTACCACACTGAAACAGTCCATTAAACCTGGTTTCGATCAATATTTTATAGGATAACGCAAGCTAGGTCTGGGATAGGACTGGGATTTGCCCTCATCAGGGTCATATTTTCGCTTTTTTCACATACTTGTAGAACAGATCCCTGGCTTTTTCTGATTTGGATCTCGTAATAATGTGGTACCACACTGAAACAGATCATTAAACCTGGTTTCGATCAATATCTTAGAGCATAATTCATGTTAGATCTAGGTTAGGTCTGGGATTTGCTCTCATCAGGCTCGTACTTTCGCATATTTCTCATACTTGATGGCCAGATCCTGGGATTTTTTCTTGTTTGGATCACGTGGTAATGTGGTATCACACTGATACAGTGCATGATACCTGGATTCGATCAATATTTTAGAGGATAACGCATGTTAGGTCTAGGTTAGGTCTGGGATTTGCCCTCGTCAGGGTCATACTTTCGCAGTTTTAACATACATGTCGACCTGATCGAGGATTTTTTCTGCTTTGGATCACGTAGTAAAGTGGTACCACACTGAAACAGTCCATTAAACCTGGTTTCGATCAATATTTTAGAGGATAACGCAAGTTAGGTCTGCGATAGGTCTGGGATTTGCCCTCATCAGGGTCATATTTTCGCATTTTTCACATACTTGTTGAACAGATCCTGCGATTTTTTCTGGTTTGGATCACGTGGTAATGTGGTATCACACTGAAACAGTCAATTAAACCTGGTTTCGATCAATGTTTTTGAGGATAACGCAAGTTATGTCTGGGATACGTCTGGGATTTGCCCTCATCAGGCTCATACTTTCGCGTTTTTCACATACTTGTTGAAGAGATCTTGGGCTTTTTCTGGATTGGATCACGTAGTAATGTGGTACCACACTGAAACAGTCAATTAAACCTTGTTTCGCTCAATATTTTATAGGATAACGCAAGTTATGTCTGGGTTAGGTCTGGGATTTGCCCTCATCAGGGTCAAACTTTCGCAGTTTTAACATACATGTCGAACAGAGCCGGGGTTTTTTTCTGGTTTGGATCACGTAGTAACGTGGTGCCACACTGAAACAGTCGATTTAACCTGGTTTCGATCAATATTTTTGACGATAACGCATGTTAGGTCTAGGTTAGGCCTGGGATTTTCCCTCATCAGACTCATACTTTCGCATTCTTCACATACTTGTTGAACACATCCTGAGTTTTTTCCGGTTTGGATCAGGTAGAAATGTGGTACCACACTGAAACAATCAATTAAACCTGGTCTCGATCAATATTTTAGAGGACAACGCAAGTTAGGTCTGGGATAGGTGTGGGATTTGCCCTCATCAGGGTCATATTTTCGCATTTTTCACATACTTGTTGAACAGATCCTGGGATTCTTTCTGGTTTGGATCACGTGGTATTGTGGTATCACACTGAAACTGACATTTAAACGTGGTTTCCGTCAATATTTTGGAGGATAACACACGTTAGGTCTAGGTCAGGTCTGGGATTTGCCCTTATCAGGGTCATACTTTCGCAGTTTTAACATACATGTTGACCTGATCAAGGGTTTTTTCTGCATTGGATCACGTAGTAAAGTGGTACCGCACTAAAACTGTCCATTAAAACTGGATTCGATCAATATTTTAGAAGATAACGCAAGTTATGTCTGGGATAGGTCTGGGATTTGCCCTCATCAGGCTCATACTTTCGCGTTTTTCTCCTACTTGTTGGCTAGATCCTGGGCTTTTTCTGGATTGGCTGACGTAGTAATGTGGTGCCACACTGAAACTGTCAATTAAACCTGGTTTCCGTCAATATTTTAGAGGACTACACATTTTAGGTCTAGGTTAGGTCTAGGATTTGCCCTCATTTGGGTCATACTTTCGCATGTTACTCAAACTTGTTGGCCAGATTCCGGCCTTTCACTGGTCTGGATCACGTAGTAATGTGGTACCACACTGAAACAGTCCACTAAACCTGGTTTCGGTCAATATTTTAGAGGATAACGCTTGTTAGGTCTCGGTTAGGGCAGAGATTTGCCCACTTCAGGGTCATACTTTCACATGTTTCGCATACTTGTTGGCCAGATCCCGGGCTTTTTCTGGTTTGGATCACGTGGTAATGTGGCATCACACTGCTACAGTCCACGAAACCTTGTTTCCGTCAATATTTTAGAGGATAACACATGTTATGTCTGGGCTAGGACTAGGATTTGCCCTCATCAGTCTCATACTTTCGCATTCTTCACATACTTCTTGAACAGATCCTGGGTTTTTTCTTCTTTCGATCACGTAGTAATGTGGTACCACACTGAAACAGGCCATTAAACCTGGTTTCGATTAATATTTTAGAGGATAACTCATGTTAGGTCTAGATTAGGCCTGGGATTTGCCCTCATCAGACTCATACTTTCGCATTCTTCACATACTTGTTGATCACATCCTGAGTTTTTTCCGGTTTGGATCAGGTAGAAATGTGGTACCACACTGAAACAATCAATTAAACCTGGTTTCGATCAATACTTTACAGGACAACGCAAGTTAGGTCTGGGATAGGTGTGGGATTTGCCCTCATCAGGGTCATATTTTCGCATTTTTCACATACTTGTTGAACAGATCCTGGTATTCTTTCTGGTTTGGATCACGTGGTATTGTGGTATCACACTGAAACTGTCATTTAAACGTGGTTTCCGTCAATATTTTAGAGGATAACATACGTTAGGTCTAGGTCAGGTCTGGGATTTGCCCTTATCAGGGTCATGCTTTCGCAGTTTTAACATACATGTTGACCTGATCAAGGGTTATTTCTGCATTGGATCACGTAGTAAAATGGTACCGCACTAAAACTGTCCATTAAAACTGGATTCGATCAATATTTTAGAGGATAACGCATGTTATGTCTAGGTTAGTCCTGGGATTTGCCATCATCAGGCTCATACTTTCGCTTTCTTCACATACTTCTTGAACAGAACCTGGGCTTTTTCTGCTTCGGATCACGTAGTAAAGTGGTACCACTCTGAGACAGTCAATTAAACCTCGTTTCGATCAATATTTTATAGTGTGACAGCGATTTTCCCTCATCAGGGTCATACTTTCGCAGTTTTAACATACATGTTGACCTGATCAGGGGTTTCTTCTGCTTTGGATCACGCAGTAAAGTGGTACCACACTGAAACAGTCCATTAAACCTTGTTTCGATCAATATTTTTGAGGATAACGCATGTTAGGTCAAGTTTAGGCCAGGGATTTTCCCTCATCAGACTCATACTTTCGCATTCTTCACATACTTGTTGAACATATCCTGGATTTTTCTGGTCTCAATCACGTAGTAATGTGGTACCACACTGAAACAGATCATTAAACCAGGTTTCGATTAATATTTTAGTGGATAACACATGTTAGGTCTAGGTTAGGTCTGAGATTTTCCCTCATCAGGGTCATACTTTCGCAGTTTTAACATACATGTTGACCTGATCCTGGGCTTTTTCTGGATTGGATGACGTAGTTATGTGGTACCACACTGAAACTGTCAATTAAACCTGGTTTCCGTCAATATTTTAGAGGATAACGCATGTTATGTCTAGGTTAGGCCTCGGATTTGCCATCATCGGGCTCATACTTTCGCATTCTTCACACACTTCTTGAACAGATTCTACGTTTTTTCTGGTTTCGATCACGTAGTAATGTGGTGCCACACTGAAACAGTCAATTAAACCTGGTTTCGATCAATATTTTAGAGGATAACGCATGTTAGGTCTCGGTTAGGCCTGAGATTTGCCCACATCAGGATCAGACTTTCACATTTTTCGCATACTTGTTGGCCAGATCCCGGGCTTTTTCTGGTTTGGATCACGTGGTAATGTGGTATCACACTGATACAGTCCATGAAACTTGGTTTCGATCAATATTTCAGAGGATAACACATGTTAGGTCTAGGTTAGGCCTGGGATTTGCCCCCATCAGACTCATACTTTCGCATTCTTCACATACATGTTGAACAGATCCTGGGTTTTTTCTAGTTTGGATCACGTAGTAATGTGGTACCACACAGAATCAGTCAATTAAACCTGGTATCGATCAATATTTTTGAGGATAACGCATGTTTGGTCTCGGTTTGGTCTAGGATTTGCCTTCATCTGGGTCATACTTTCGCATGTTACTCAAACTTGTTGGCCAGATTCCGGCCTTTCACTGGTCTGGATCACGTAGTAATGTGGTACCACACTGAAACAGGCCATTAAACCTGGTTTCGATCAATATTTTAGACGATAACTCATGTTAGGTCTAGATTAGGCCTGGGATTTGCCCTCATCAGACTCATACTTTCGCATTCTTCACATACTTGTTGAACACATCCTGAGTTTATTCCGGTTGGGATCAGGTAGTAATGTGGTACCACACTGAAACAGTCAATTAAACCTGGTTTCGATCAATATTTTAGAGGATAACGCATGTTATGTCTGGGTTAGGTCTGGGATTTGCCCTGATCAGGGTCATACTTTCGCAGTTTTAACATACATGTCGACCTAATCGAGGGGTTTTTGTGCATTGGATCACGTAGTAAAGTGGTACCACACTGAAACAGTCAATTAAACCTGGTCTTGATATATATTTTAGACGATAACGCGTGTTAGGTCTGGGTTAGGCCTAGGATTTGCCCTCATCAGGCTCATACTTTCGCATATTTCTCATACTTGTTTGCTAGATCCTGGGCTTTTTCTAGATTGGATCACGTTGTAATGTTGTACCACACTGAAACTGTCATTTAAACGTAGTTTCCGTCAATATTTTAGAGGAAAGCACATGTTAGACCTAGGTTAGGTCTAGGATTTGCCCTCATCAGTCACATACTTTCGCATTATTCACATAGTTCTTGGACAGACCCTGGGTTGTTTCTTGATTCGATCACGTAGTAATGTGATACCACACTGAAACAGTCCATTAAACCTGGTTTCGATCAATATTTTAGAGGATAACGCATGTTATGTCTAGGTTAGTCCTGGGATTTGCCATCATCAGGCTCATACTTTCGCATTCTTCACATACTTCTTGAACAGATCCTGGGTTTTTTTCTGCTTTGGATCACGTAGTAAAGTGGTACCACTCTGAGACAGTCAATTAAACCTCGTTTCGATCAATATTTTATAGGGTGACAGCGATATTCCCTCATCAGGGTCATACTTTCGCAGTTTTAACAGACATGTTGACCTGATCGGGGGTTTTTTCTGCATTGGATCACGTAGTAAAGTGGTACCACACTGAAACAGTCCATTAAACCTGGTTTCGATCAATATTTTATAGGATAACGCAAGCTAGGTCTGGGATAGGACTGGGATTTGCCCTCATCAGGGTCATATTTTCGCTTTTCTCACATACTTGTAGAACAGATCCCTGGCTTTTTCTGATTTGGATCTCGTAATAATGTGGTACCACACTGAAACAGATCATTAAACCTGGTTTAGATCAATATCTTAGAGCATAATTCATGTTAGATCTAGGTTAGGTCTGGGATTTGCTCTCATCAGGCTCGTACTTTCGCATATTTCTCATACTTGATGGCCAGATCCTGGGATTTTTTCTTGTTTGGATCACGTGGTAATGTGGTATCACACTGATACAGTGCATGATACCTGGATTCGATCAATATTTTAGAGGATAACGCATGTTAGGTCTAGGTTAGGTCTGGGATTTGCCCTCATCAGGGTCATATTTTCGCATTTTTCACATACTTGTTGAACAGATCCTGCGATTTTTTCTGGTTTGGATCACGTGGTAATGTGGTATCACACTGAAACAGTCAATTAAACCTGGTTTCGATCAATGTTTTTGAGGATAACGCAAGTTATGTCTGGGATACGTCTGGGATTTGCCCTCATCAGGCTCATACTTTCGCGTTTTTCACATACTTGTTGAAGAGATCTTGGGCTTTTTCTGGATTGGATCACGTAGTAATGTGGTACCACACTGAAACAGTCAATTAAACCTTGTTTCGCTCAATATTTTATAGGATAACGCAAGTTATGTCTGGGTTAGGTCTGGGATTTGCCCTCATCAGGGTCAAACTTTCGCAGTTTTAACATACATGTCGAACAGAGCCGGGGTTTTTTTCTGGTTTGGATCACGTAGTAACGTGGTGCCACACTGAAACAGTCGATTTAACCTGGTTTCGATCAATATTTTTGACGATAACGCATGTTAGGTCTAGGTTAGGCCTGGGATTTTCCCTCATCAGACTCATACTTTCGCATTCTTCACATTCTTGTTGAACAGATCCTGGGTTTCTTCTGGTTTGGATCACGTAGTAATGTGGTACCACACTGACACAGTCAATTAAACCTGGTTTCTATCAATATTTTATAGGACAACGCAAGTTAGGTCAGGGACAGGTCTGGGAATTGCACAAATCAGGGTCATCCCTTCGCATTCTTCACATACTTCTTGAACAGATCCTGGGTTTTTTTCTGCTTTGGATCACGTAGTAAAGTGGTACCACACTGAGACAGTCAATTAAACCTCGTTTCGAACAATGTTTTAGAGGATAACGCAAGTTATGTCTGGGATAGGTCTGGGATTTGCCCTCATCAGGCTCATACTTTCGCATTTTTCACATACTTGTTGTACAGGTCCTGTGTTTTTTCTGGTTTGGATCACGTAGTAATGTGGTACCATAATGAAACAGTCAATTAAACCTGGTTTCGATCAATATTTTAGAGGATAACGCATGTTATGTCTGGGCTGGGTCTAGGATTTGCCCTCATCAGGCTCATACTTTCGCATATTTCTGCTACTTGTTGGCTAGATCCTGGGCTTTTTCTGGATTGGATGACGTAGTAAAGTGGCACCACACTGAAACAGGCCATTAAACCTGGTTTCGATTAATATTTTAGAGGATAACACACGTTAGGTCTAGGTTAGGTCTGGGATTTGCCCTCATCAGGGTCATACTTTCGCATTCTTCATATACTTGTTGAACATATCCTGGATTTTTCTGGTTTCAATCACGTAGTAATGTGGTACCACACTGAAACAGATCATTAAACCTGGTTTCGATTAATATTTCAGTGGATAACACATGTTAGGTCTAGATTAGGTCTGGTATTTGCCCTCATCAGGGTCATACTTTCGCAGTTTTAACATACATGTCGACCTGATCGAGGGTTTTTTCTGCTTTGGATCACGTAGTAAAGTGGTACCACACCGAAACAGTCCATTACACCTGGTTTCGATCAATATTTTAGAGGATAACGCATGCTATGTCTGGGCTAGGTCTAGGATTTGCCCTCATCAGGCTCATTCTTTCGTATTCTTCACATACTTGTTGAACAGATCCTGGGTTTTTTCTAGTTTGGATCACGTAGTAATGTGGTACCACACAGAATCAGTCGATTAAACCTGGTATCGATCAATATTCTGGAGGATAACGCATGTTAGGTCTCGGTTTCGTCTAGGATTTGCCCTCATCTGGGTCATACTTTCGTATGTTACTCAAACTTGTTGGCCAGATTCTGGGCTTTCACTGGTCTGGATCACGTACCAATGTGGTACCACACTGAAACAGTCCATTAAACCTGGTTTCGATCAATATTTTAGAGCATAATTCATGTTAGGTCTAGGTTAGGTCTGGGATTTGCTCTCATCAGGCTCATACTTTCGCATTCTTCACATACTTGTTGAACACATCCTGGATTTTTCTGGTTTCAATCACGTAGTAATGTGGTACCACACTGAAACAGATCATTAAACCTGGTTTCGATTAATATTTTAGTGGATAACACATGTTAGGTCTAGGTTAGGTCTGGGATTTGCCCTCATCAGGGTCATACATTCGCAGTTTTAACATACATGTCGACCTGATCGAGGGTTTTTTCTGCATTGGATCACGTAGTAAAGTGGTACCACACTGAGACAGTCCATTAAACCTGGTTTCGATCAATATTTTAGAGGATAACGCATGTTATGTCTAGGTTAGTCCTGGGATTTGCCATCATCAGGCTCATACTTTCGCATTCTTCACATACTTCTTGAACAGATCCTGGATTTGTTTCTGCTTTGGATCACGTAGTAAAGTGGTACCACACTGAGACAGTCAATTAAACCTCGTTTCGACCAATATTTTATAGGGTAACAGCGATTTTCCCTCATCAGGGTCATACTTTCGCAGTTTTAACATACATGTTGACCTGAACGGGGGTTTTTTCTGCTTTGGATCACGTAGTAAAGTGGTACCACACTGAAACAGTCAATTAAACCTGGTTTCGATCAATATTTTATAGGATAACGCAAGCTAGGTCTGGGATAGGACTGGGATTTGCCCTCATCAGGGTCATATTTTCGCTTTTTTCACATACTTGTTGAACAGATCCCTGGCTTTTTCTGATTTGGATCTCGTAATAATGTGGTACCACACTGAAACAGATCATTAAACCTGGTTTCGATCAATATTTTAGAGCATAATTCATGTTAGATCTAGGTTAGGTCTGGGATTTGCTCTCATCAGGCTCGTACTTTCGCATATTTCTCATACTTGATGGCCAGATCCTGGGATTTTTTCTCGTTTGGATCACGTGATAATGTGGTATCACACTGATACAGTGCATGAAACCTGGTTTCGATCAATATTTTAGAGGATAACGCATGTTAGGTCTAGGTTAGGTCTGGGATTTACCCAGGTCAGGGTCATACTTTCGCAGTTTTAACATACATGTCGACCTGATCGAGGATTTTTTCTGCTTTGGATCACGTAGTAAAGTGGTACCACACTGAAACAGTCCATTAAACCTGGTTTCGATCAATATCTTTGAGGATAACGCAAGTTAGGTCTGGGATAGTCCTGGGATTTGCCATCATCAGGCTCATACTTTCGCTTTCTTCACATACTTCTTGAACAGATCCTGGGCTTTTTCTGCTTCGGATCACGTAGTAAAGTGGTACCACTCTGAGACAGTCAATTAAACCTCGTTTCGATCAATATTTTATAGGGTGACAGCGATTTTCCCTCATCAGGGTCATACTTTCGCAGTTTTAACATACATGTTGACCTGATCAGGGGTTTCTTCTGCTTTGGATCACGTAGTAAAGTGGTACCACACTGAAACTGTCCATTAAACCTTGTTTCGATCAATATTTTTGAGGATAACACATGTTAGGCCTAGGTTAGGTCTGGGATTTGCCCTCATCAGGGTCATACATTCGCAGTTTTCACATACATGTCGACCTGATCGAGGGTTTTTTCTGCTTGGCATCACGTAGTAATGTGGTACCACACAGAATCAGTCGATTAAACCTGGTATCGATCAATATTTTGGATGATAACGTATGTTAGGTCTCGATTTGGTCTAGGATTTGCCCTCATCTGGGTCATACTCTCGCATGTTACTCAAACTTGTTGGCCAGATTCTGGGCTTCCACTGGTCTGGATCACGTAGTAATGTGGTACCACACTGAAAAAGTCCATTAAACCTGGTTTCGATCAATATTTTAGAGGATCACGCATGTTAGGTCTAGGTTAGGTCTAGGATTTGCCCTCGTCAGGGTCATACTTTCGCAGTTTTAACATACATGTCGACCTGATCGAGGATTTTTTCTGCATTGGATCACGTAGTAAAGTGGTACCACACTGAAACAGTCCATTAAACCCGGTTTCGATCAATATTTTAGAGGATAACGCAAGTTAGGTCTGGGATAGGCCAGGGATTTTCCCTCATCAGACTCATACTTTCGCATTCTTCACATACTTGTTGAACACATCCTGGATTTTCCTGGTTTCAATCACGTAGTAATGTGGTACCACACTGAAACAGATCATTAAACCTGGTTTCGATTAATATTTTAGTGGATAACACATGTTAGGCCTAGGTTAGGTCTGGGATTTGCCCTCATCAGGGTTATACATTCGCAGTTTTCACATACATGTCGACCTGATCGAGGGTTTTTTCTGCTTGGCATCACGTAGTAATGTGGTACCACACAGAATCAGTCGATTAAACCTGGTATCGATCAATATTTTGGATGATAACGTATGTTAGGTCTCGATTTGGTCTAGGATTTGCCCTCATCTGGGTCATACTCTCGCATGTTACTCAAACTTGTTGGCCAGATTCTGGGCTTCCACTGGTCTGGATCACGTAGTAATGTGGTAGCACACTGAAAAAGTCCATTAAACCTGGTTTCGATCAATATTTTAGAGTATCACGCAAGTTAGGTCTCGGTTAGGACAGAGATTTGCCCACTTCAGGGTCATACTTTCACATTTTTCGCATACTTGTTGGCCAGATCCCGGGCTTTTTCTGGTTTGGATCACGTGGTAATGTGGCATCACACCGCTACAGTCCACGAAACCTTGTTTCCGTCAATATTTTAGAGGATAACACATGTTATGTCTGGGCTAGGTCTAGGATTTGCCCTCATCAGTCTCATACTTTCGCATTCTTCACATACTTCTTGAACAGATCCTGGGTTTTTTCTTCTTTCGATCACGTAGTAATGTGGTACCACACTGAAACAGGCCATTAAACCTGGTTTCGATTAATATTTTAGAGGATAACACACGTTAGGTCTAGGTTAGGTCTGGGATTTGCCCTCATCAGGGTCATACTTTCGCATGTTACTCAAACTTGCTGGCCAGATTCTGGGCTTTCACTGGTCTGGATCACGTACTAATGTGGTACCACACTGAAACAGTCCATTAAACCTGGTTTCGATCAATATTTTAGACGATAACTCATGTT
The DNA here is from genome assembly GCF_051014445.1 of Colletes latitarsis. Taxonomy (NCBI): domain Eukaryota; kingdom Metazoa; phylum Arthropoda; class Insecta; order Hymenoptera; family Colletidae; genus Colletes; species Colletes latitarsis. Next base: position 2,019,090 of record NC_135136.1, on the reverse strand, counting down.
AGGTCTAGATAAGGCCTGGGATTTGCCCTCATCAGACTCATACTTTCACATTCTTCACATACTTGTTGAACACATCCTGAGTTTTTTCCGGTTTGGATCAGGTAGAAATGTGGTACCACACTGAAACAATCAATTAAACCTGGTCTCGATCAATATTTTAGAGGACAACGCAAGTTAGGTCTGGGATAGGTGTGGGATTTGCCCTCATCAGGGTCATATTTTCGCATTTTTCACATACTTGTTGAACAGATCCTGGGATTCTTTCTGGTTTGGATCACGTGGTATTGTGGTATCACACTGAAACTGACATTTAAACGTGGTTTCCGTCAATATTTTGGAGGATAACACACGTTAGGTCTAGGTCAGGTCTGGGATTTGCCCTTATCAGGGTCATACTTTCGCAGTTTTAACATACATGTTGACCTGATCGAGGGTTTTTTCTGCATTGGATCACGTAGTAAAGTGGTACCGCACTAAAACTGTCCATTAAAACTGGATTCGATCAATATTTTAGAAGATAACGCAAGTTATGTCTGGGATAGGTCTGGGATTTGCCCTCATCAGGCTCATACTTTCGCGTTTTTCTCCTACTTGTTGGCTAGATCCTGGGCTTTTTCTGGATTGGATGACGTAGTAATGTGGTGCCACACTGAAACTGTCAATTAAACCTGGTTTCCGTCAATATTTTAGAGGACTACACATTTTAGGTCTAGGTTAGGTCTAGGATTTGCCCTCATTTGGGTCATACTTTCGCATGTTACTCAAACTTGTTGGCCAGATTCCGGCCTTTCACTGGTCTGGATCACGTAGTAATGTGGTACCACACTGAAACAGTCCACTAAACCTGGTTTCGGTCAATATTTTAGAGGATAACGCTTGTTAGGTCTCGGTTAGGGCAGAGATTTGCCCACTTCAGGGTCATACTTTCACATGTTTCGCATACTTGTTGGCCAGATCCCGGGCTTTTTCTGGTTTGGATCACGTGGTAATGTGGCATCACACTGCTACAGTCCACGAAACCTTGTTTCCGTCAATATTTTAGAGGATAACACATGTTATGTCTGGGCTAGGACTAGGATTTGCCCTCATCAGTCTCATACTTTCGCATTCTTCACATACTTCTTGAACAGATCCTGGGTTTTTTCTTCTTTCGATAACGTAGTAATGTGGTACCACACTGAAACAGGCCATTAAACCTGGTTTCGATTAATATTTTAGAGGATAACTCATGTTAGGTCTAGATTAGGCCTGGGATTTGCCCTCATCAGACTCATACTTTCGCATTCTTCACATACTTGTTGATCACATCCTGAGTTTTTTCCGGTTTGGATCAGGTAGAAATGTGGTACCACACTGAAACAATCAATTAAACCTGGTTTCGATCAATACTTTACAGGACAACGCAAGTTAGGTCTGGGATAGGTGTGGGATTTGCCCTCATCAGGGTCATATTTTCGCATTTTTCACATACTTGTTGAACAGATCCTGGTATTCTTTCTGGTTTGGATCACGTGGTATTGTGGTATCACACTGAAACTGTCATTTAAACGTGGTTTCCGTCAATATTTTAGAGGATAACATACGTTAGGTCTAGGTCAGGTCTGGGATTTGCCCTTATCAGGGTCATGCTTTCGCAGTTTTAACATACATGTTGACCTGATCAAGGGTTATTTCTGCATTGGATCACGTAGTAAAATGGTACCGCACTAAAACTGTCCATTAAAACTGGATTCGATCAATATTTTAGAGGATAACGCATGTTATGTCTAGGTTAGTCCTGGGATTTGCCATCATCAGGCTCATACTTTCGCTTTCTTCACATACTTCTTGAACAGAACCTGGGCTTTTTCTGCTTCGGATCACGTAGTAAAGTGGTACCACTCTGAGACAGTCAATTAAACCTCGTTTCGATCAATATTTTATAGTGTGACAGCGATTTTCCCTCATCAGGGTCATACTTTCGCAGTTTTAACATACATGTTGACCTGAACGGGGGTTTTTTCTGCTTTGGATCACGTAGTAAAGTGGTACCACACTGAAACAGTCAATTAAACCTGGTTTCGATCAATATTTTATAGGATAACGCAAGCTAGGTCTGGGATAGGACTGGGATTTGCCCTCATCAGGGTCATATTTTCGCTTTTTTCACATACTTGTTGAACAGATCCCTGGCTTTTTCTGATTTGGATCTCGTAATAATGTGGTACCACACTGAAACAGATCATTAAACCTGGTTTCGATCAATATTTTAGAGCATAATTCATGTTAGATCTAGGTTAGGTCTGGGATTTGCTCTCATCAGGCTCGTACTTTCGCATATTTCTCATACTTGATGGCCAGATCCTGGGATTTTTTCTCGTTTGGATCACGTGATAATGTGGTATCACACTGATACAGTGCATGAAACCTGGTTTCGATCAATATTTTAGAGGATAACGCATGTTAGGTCTAGGTTAGGTCTGGGATTTACCCAGGTCAGGGTCATACTTTCGCAGTTTTAACATACATGTCGACCTGATCGAGGATTTTTTCTGCTTTGGATCACGTAGTAAAGTGGTACCACACTGAAACAGTCCATTAAACCTGGTTTCGATCAATATCTTTGAGGATAACGCAAGTTAGGTCTGGGATAGTCCTGGGATTTGCCATCATCAGGCTCATACTTTCGCTTTCTTCACATACTTCTTGAACAGATCCTGGGCTTTTTCTGCTTCGGATCACGTAGTAAAGTGGTACCACTCTGAGACAGTCAATTAAACCTCGTTTCGATCAATATTTTATAGGGTGACAGCGATTTTCCCTCATCAGGGTCATACTTTCGCAGTTTTAACATACATGTTGACCTGATCAGGGGTTTCTTCTGCTTTGGATCACGTAGTAAAGTGGTACCACACTGAAACTGTCCATTAAACCTTGTTTCGATCAATATTTTTGAGGATAACACATGTTAGGCCTAGGTTAGGTCTGGGATTTGCCCTCATCAGGGTCATACATTCGCAGTTTTCACATACATGTCGACCTGATCGAGGGTTTTTTCTGCTTGGCATCACGTAGTAATGTGGTACCACACAGAATCAGTCGATTAAACCTGGTATCGATCAATATTTTGGATGATAACGTATGTTAGGTCTCGATTTGGTCTAGGATTTGCCCTCATCTGGGTCATACTCTCGCATGTTACTCAAACTTGTTGGCCAGATTCTGGGCTTCCACTGGTCTGGATCACGTAGTAATGTGGTACCACACTGAAAAAGTCCATTAAACCTGGTTTCGATCAATATTTTAGAGGATCACGCATGTTAGGTCTAGGTTAGGTCTGGGATTTGCCCTCGTCAGGGTCATACTTTCGCAGTTTTAACATACATGTCGACCTGATCGAGGATTTTTTCTGCATTGGATCACGTAGTAAAGTGGTACCACACTGAAACAGTCCATTAAACCCGGTTTCGATCAATATTTTAGAGGATAACGCAAGTTAGGTCTGGGATAGGCCAGGGATTTTCCCTCATCAGACTCATACTTTCGCATTCTTCACATACTTGTTGAACACATCCTGGATTTTCCTGGTTTCAATCACGTAGTAATGTGGTACCACACTGAAACAGATCATTAAACCTGGTTTCGATTAATATTTTAGTGGATAACACATGTTAGGCCTAGGTTAGGTCTGGGATTTGCCCTCATCAGGGTTATACATTCGCAGTTTTCACATACATGTCGACCTGATCGAGGGTTTTTTCTGCTTGGCATCACGTAGTAATGTGGTACCACACAGAATCAGTCGATTAAACCTGGTATCGATCAATATTTTGGATGATAACGTATGTTAGGTCTCGATTTGGTCTAGGATTTGCCCTCATCTGGGTCATACTCTCGCATGTTACTCAAACTTGTTGGCCAGATTCTGGGCTTCCACTGGTCTGGATCACGTAGTAATGTGGTAGCACACTGAAAAAGTCCATTAAACCTGGTTTCGATCAATATTTTAGAGTATCACGCAAGTTAGGTCTCGGTTAGGACAGAGATTTGCCCACTTCAGGGTCATACTTTCACATTTTTCGCATACTTGTTGGCCAGATCCCGGGCTTTTTCTGGTTTGGATCACGTGGTAATGTGGCATCACACCGCTACAGTCCACGAAGCCTTGTTTCCGTCAATATTTTAGAGGATAACACATGTTATGTCTGGGCTAGGTCTAGGACTTGCCCTCATCAGTCTCATACTTTCGCATTCTTCACATACTTCTTGAACAGATCCTGGGTTTTTTCTTCTTTCGATCACGTAGTAATGTGGTACCACACTGAAACAGGCCATTAAACCTGGTTTCGATTAATATTTTAGAGGATAACACACGTTAGGTCTAGGTTAGGTCTGGGATTTGCCCTCATCAGGGTCATACTTTCGCATGTTACTCAAACTTGTTGGCCAGATTCTGGGCTTTCACTGGTCTGGATCACGTACTAATGTGGTACCACACTGAAACAGTCCATTAAACCTGGTTTCGATCAATATTTTAGACGATAACTCATGTTAGGTCTAGATAAGGCCTGGGATTTGCCCTCATCAGACTCATACTTTCACATTCTTCACATACTTGTTGAACACATCCTGAGTTTTTTCCGGTTTGGATCAGGTAGAAATGTGGTACCACACTGAAACAATCAATTAAACCTGGTCTCGATCAATATTTTAGAGGACAACGCAAGTTAGGTCTGGGATAGGTGTGGGATTTGCCCTCATCAGGGTCATATTTTCGCATTTTTCACATACTTGTTGAACAGATCCTGGGATTCTTTCTGGTTTGGATCACGTGGTATTGTGGTATCACACTGAAACTGACATTTAAACGTGGTTTCCGTCAATATTTTGGAGGATAACACACGTTAGGTCTAGGTCAGGTCTGGGATTTGCCCTTATCAGGGTCATACTTTCGCAGTTTTAACATACATGTTGACCTGATCAAGGGTTTTTTCTGCATTGGATCACGTAGTAAAGTGGTACCGCACTAAAACTGTCCATTAAAACTGGATTCGATCAATATTTTAGAAGATAACGCAAGTTATGTCTGGGATAGGTCTGGGATTTGCCCTCATCAGGCTCATACTTTCGCGTTTTTCTCCTACTTGTTGGCTAGATCCTGGGCTTTTTCTGGATTGGATGACGTAGTAATGTGGTGCCACACTGAAACTGTCAATTAAACCTGGTTTCCGTCAATATTTTAGAGGACTACACATTTTAGGTCTAGGTTAGGTCTAGGATTTGCCCTCATTTGGGTCATACTTTCGCATGTTACTCAAACTTGTTGGCCAGATTCCGGCCTTTCACTGGTCTGGATCACGTAGTAATGTGGTACCACACTGAAACAGTCCACTAAACCTGGTTTCGGTCAATATTTTAGAGGATAACGCTTGTTAGGTCTCGGTTAGGGCAGAGATTTGCCCACTTCAGGGTCATACTTTCACATGTTTCGCATACTTGTTGGCCAGATCCCGGGCTTTTTCTGGTTTGGATCACGTGGTAATGTGGCATCACACTGCTACAGTCCACGAAACCTTGTTTCCGTCAATATTTTAGAGGATAACACATGTTATGTCTGGGCTAGGACTAGGATTTGCCCTCATCAGTCTCATACTTTCGCATTCTTCACATACTTCTTGAACAGATCCTGGGTTTTTTCTTCTTTCGATCACGTAGTAATGTGGTACCACACTGAAACAGGCCATTAAACCTGGTTTCGATTAATATTTTAGAGGATAACTCATGTTAGGTCTAGATTAGGCCTGGGATTTGCCCTCATCAGACTCATACTTTCGCATTCTTCACATACTTGTTGATCACATCCTGAGTTTTTTCCGGTTTGGATCAGGTAGAAATGTGGTACCACACTGAAACAATCAATTAAACCTGGTTTCGATCAATACTTTACAGGACAACGCAAGTTAGGTCTGGGATAGGTGTGGGATTTGCCCTCATCAGGGTCATATTTTCGCATTTTTCACATACTTGTTGAACAGATCCTGGTATTCTTTCTGGTTTGGATCACGTGGTATTGTGGTATCACACTGAAACTGTCATTTAAACGTGGTTTCCGTCAATATTTTAGAGGATAACATACGTTAGGTCTAGGTCAGGTCTGGGATTTGCCCTTATCAGGGTCATGCTTTCGCAGTTTTAACATACATGTTGACCTGATCAAGGGTTATTTCTGCATTGGATCACGTAGTAAAATGGTACCGCACTAAAACTGTCCATTAAAACTGGATTCGATCAATATTTTAGAGGATAACGCATGTTATGTCTAGGTTAGTCCTGGGATTTGCCATCATCAGGCTCATACTTTCGCTTTCTTCACATACTTCTTGAACAGAACCTGGGCTTTTTCTGCTTCGGATCACGTAGTAAAGTGGTACCACTCTGAGACAGTCAATTAAACCTCGTTTCGATCAATATTTTATAGTGTGACAGCGATTTTCCCTCATCAGGGTCATACTTTCGCAGTTTTAACATACATGTTGACCTGATCAGGGGTTTCTTCTGCTTTGGATCACGCAGTAAAGTGGTACCACACTGAAACAGTCCATTAAACCTTGTTTCGATCAATATTTTTGAGGATAACGCATGTTAGGTCAAGTTTAGGCCAGGGATTTTCCCTCATCAGACTCATACTTTCGCATTCTTCACATACTTGTTGAACATATCCTGGATTTTTCTGGTCTCAATCACGTAGTAATGTGGTACCACACTGAAACAGATCATTAAACCAGGTTTCGATTAATATTTTAGTGGATAACACATGTTAGGTCTAGGTTAGGTCTGAGATTTTCCCTCATCAGGGTCATACTTTCGCAGTTTTAACATACATGTTGACCTGATCCTGGGCTTTTTCTGGATTGGATGACGTAGTTATGTGGTACCACACTGAAACTGTCAATTAAACCTGGTTTCCGTCAATATTTTAGAGGATAACGCATGTTATGTCTAGGTTAGGCCTCGGATTTGCCATCATCGGGCTCATACTTTCGCATTCTTCACACACTTCTTGAACAGATTCTACGTTTTTTCTGGTTTCGATCACGTAGTAATGTGGTGCCACACTGAAACAGTCAATTAAACCTGGTTTCGATCAATATTTTAGAGGATAACGCATGTTAGGTCTCGGTTAGGCCTGAGATTTGCCCACATCAGGATCAGACTTTCACATTTTTCGCATACTTGTTGGCCAGATCCCGGGCTTTTTCTGGTTTGGATCACGTGGTAATGTGGTATCACACTGATACAGTCCATGAAACTTGGTTTCGATCAATATTTCAGAGGATAACACATGTTAGGTCTAGGTTAGGCCTGGGATTTGCCCCCATCAGACTCATACTTTCGCATTCTTCACATACATGTTGAACAGATCCTGGGTTTTTTCTAGTTTGGATCACGTAGTAATGTGGTACCACACAGAATCAGTCAATTAAACCTGGTATCGATCAATATTTTTGAGGATAACGCATGTTTGGTCTCGGTTTGGTCTAGGATTTGCCTTCATTTGGGTCATACTTTCGCATGTTACTCAAACTTGTTGGCCAGATTCCGGCCTTTCACTGGTCTGGATCACGTAGTAATGTGGTACCACACTGAAACAGGCCATTAAACCTGGTCTCGATCAATATTTTAGACGATAACTCATGTTAGGTCTAGATTAGGCCTGGGATTTGCCCTCATCAGACTCATACTTTCGCATTCTTCACATACTTGTTGAACACATCCTGAGTTTATTCCGGTTGGGATCAGGTAGTAATGCGGTACCACACTGAAACAGTCAATTAAACCTGGTTTCGATCAATATTTTAGAGGATAACGCATGTTATGTCTGGGTTAGGTCTGGGATTTGCCCTGATCAGGGTCATACTTTCGCAGTTTTAACATACATGTCGACCTAATCGAGGGGTTTTTGTGCATTGGATCACGTAGTAAAGTGGTACCACACTGAAACAGTCAATTAAACTTGTTTCGATCAATATTTTATAGGATAACGCAAGTTATGTCTGGGTTAGGTCTGGGATTTGCCCTGATCAGGGTCATACTTTCGCAGTTTTAACATACATGTCGACCTAATCGAGGGGTTTTTGTGCATTGGATCACGTAGTAAAGTGGTACCACACTGAAACAGTCCATTAAACCTGGTTTCGATTAATATTTTAGTGGATAACTCATGTTAGGTCTAGGTTAGGTCTGGGATTTGCTCTCATCAGGCTCATACTTTCGCATATTTCTCATTCTTGCTGGCCAGATCCTATGCTTCCACTGGTTTGGATCACGCAGTAATGTGGTACCACACTGAAGCAGTCAATTAAACCTGGTCTTGATATATATTTTAGACGATAACGCGTGTTAGGTCTGGGTTAGTCCTAGGATTTGCCCTCATCAGGCTCATACTTTCGCATATTTCTCATACTTGTTTGCTAGATCCTGGGCTTTTTCTAGATTGGATCACGTTGTAATGTTGTACCACACTGAAACTGTCATTTAAACGTAGTTTCCGTCAATATTTTAGAGGAAAGCACATGTTAGACCTAGGTTAGGTCTAGGATTTGCCCTCATCAGTCACATACTTTCGCATTATTCACATAGTTCTTGGACAGACCCTGGGTTGTTTCTTGATTCGATCACGTAGTAATGTGATACCACACTGAAACAGTCCATTAAACCTGGTTTCGATCAATATTTTAGAGGATAACGCATGTTATGTCTAGGTTAGTCCTGGGATTTGCCATCGTCAGGCTCATACTTTCGCATTCTTCACATACTTCTTGAACAGATCCTGGGATTTTTTCTGCTTTGGATCACGTAGTAAAGTGGTACCACTCTGAGACAGTCAATTAAACCTCGTTTCGATCAATATTTTATAGGGTGACAGCGATATTCCCTCATCAGGGTCATACTTTCGCAGTTTTAACATACATGTCGACCTGATCGAGGGTTTTTTCTGCTTTGGATCACGTAGTAAAGTGGTACCACACCGAAACAGTCCATTACACCTGGTTTCGATCAATATTTTAGAGGATAACGCATGCTATGTCTGGGCTAGGTCTAGGATTTGCCCTCATCAGGCTCATTCTTTCGTATTCTTCACATACTTGTTGAACAGATCCTGGGTTTTTTCTAGTTTGGATCACGTAGTAATGTGGTACCACACAGAATCAGTCGATTAAACCTGGTATCGATCAATATTCTGGAGGATAACGCATGTTAGGTCTCGGTTTCGTCTAGGATTTGCCCTCATCTGGGTCATACTTTCGTATGTTACTCAAACTTGTTGGCCAGATTCTGGGCTTTCACTGGTCTGGATCACGTACCAATGTGGTACCACACTGAAACAGTCCATTAAACCTGGTTTCGATCAATATTTTAGAGCATAATTCATGTTAGATCTAGGTTAGGTCTGGGATTTGCTCTCATCAGGCTCATACTTTCGCATTCATCACATACTTGTTGAACATATCCTGGATTTTTCTGGTTTCAATCACGTAGTAATGTGGTACCACACTGAAACAGATCATTAAACCTGGTTTCGATTAATATTTTAGTGGGTAACACATGTTAGGTCTAGGTTAGGTCTGGGATTTGCCCTCATCAGGGTCATACATTCGCAGTTTTAACATACATGTCGACCTGATCGAGGGTTTTTTCTGCATTGGATCACGTAGTAAAGTGGTACCACACTGAGACAGTCCATTAAACCTGGTTTCGATCAATATTTTAGAGGATAACGCATGTTATGTCTAGGTTAGTCCTGGGATTTGCCATCATCAGGCTCATACTTTCGCATTCTTCACATACTTCTTGAACAGATCCTGGATTTTTTTCTGCTTTGGATCACGTAGTAAAGTGGTACCACACTGAGACAGTCAATTAAACCTCGTTTCGACCAATATTTTATAGGGTAACAGCGATTTTCCCTCATCAGGGTCATACTTTCGCAGTTTTAACATACATGTTGACCTGAACGGGGGTTTTTTCTGCTTTGGATCACGTAGTAAAGTGGTACCACACTGAAACAGTCAATTAAACCTGGTTTCGATCAATATTTTATAGGATAACGCAAGCTAGGTCTGGGATAGGACTGGGATTTGCCCTCATCAGGGTCATATTTTCGCTTTTTTCACATACTTGTTGAACAGATCCCTGGCTTTTTCTGATTTGGATCTCGTAATAATGTGGTACCACACTGAAACAGATCATTAAACCTGGTTTCGATCAATATATTAGAGCATAAGTCATGTTAGATCTAGGTTAGGTCTGGGATTTGCTCTCATCAGGCTCGTACTTTCGCATATTTCTCATACTTGATGGCCAGATCCTGGGATTTTTTCTCGTTTGGATCACGTGATAATGTGGTATCACACTGATACAGTGCATGAAACCTGGTTTCGATCAATATTTTAGAGGATAACGCATGTTAGGTCTAGGTTAGGTCTGGGATTTACCCAGGTCAGGGTCATACTTTCGCAGTTTTAACATACATGTCGACCTGATCGAGGATTTTTTCTGCTTTGGATCACGTAGTAAAGTGGTACCACACTGAAACAGTCCATTAAACCTGGTTTCGATCAATATCTTTGAGGATAACGCAAGTTAGGTCTGGGATAGGTCGGGGATTTGCCCTCATCAGGGTCATATTTTCGCATTTTTCACATACTTGCTGAACAGATCCTGGGATTTTTTCTGGTTTGGATCACGTAGTAATGAGGTACCACACTGAAGCAGTCCATTAAACCTGGTTTCGATCAATATTTTAGAGGATAACTCATGTTAGGTCTAGGTTAGGTCTGGGATTTGCTCTCATCAGGCTCATACTTTCGCATATTTCTCATTCTTGCTGGCCAGATCCTATGCTTCCACTGGTTTGGATCACGCAGTAGTGTGGTACCACACTGAAACAGTCCATTAAACCTGGTTTCGATCAATATCTTTGAGGATAACGCAAGTTAGGTCTGGGATAGGTCTGGGATTTGCCCTCATCAGGGTCATATTTTCGCATTTTTCACATACTTGTTGAACAGATCCTGCGATTTTTTCTGGTCTGGATCACGTGGTAATGTGGTATCACACTGATACAGTGCATGAAACCTGGTTTCGATCAATATTTTTGAGGATAACGCATGTTACGTCTAGGTTAGGCCTATTGCCCCCATCAGACTCATGCTTTTGCATTCATCACATACTTGATGGCCAGATTCTGGGCTTTTTCTGGTTTGGATCACGTAGTAATGTGGTAACACACTGAAACAGTCCATTAAACCTTGTTTCGATCAGTATTTTTGAGGATAACGCATGTTAGGTCTAGGTTAGGTCTGGGATTTGCCCTCATCAGGGTCATACTTTCGCATTCTTCATATACTTGTTGAACATATCCTGGATTTTTCTGGTTTCAATCACGTAGTAATGTGGTACCACACTGAAACAGTCAATTAAACCTGGTTTCGATTAATATTTCAGTGGATAACACATGTTAGGTCTAGATTAGGTTCTGGTATTTGCCCTCATCAGGGTCATACTTTCGCAGTTTTAACATACATGTCGACCTGATCGAGGGTTTTTTCTGCTTTGGATCACGTAGTAAAGTGGTACCACACCGAAACAGTCCATTACACCTGGTTTCGATCAATATTTTAGAGCATAACGCATGCTATGTCTGGGCTAGGTCTAGGATTTGTCCTCATCAGGCTCATTCTTTCGTATTCTTCACATACTTGTTGAACAGATCCTGGGTTTTTTCTAGTTTGGATCACGTAGTAATGTGGTACCACACAGAATCAGTCGATTAAACCTGGTATCGATCAATATTCTGGAGGATAACGCATGTTAGGTCTCGGTTTCGTCTAGGATTTGCCCTCATCTGGGTCATACTTTCGTATGTTACTCAAACTTGTTGGCCAGATTCTGGGCTTTCACTGGTCTGGATCACGTACCAATGTGGTACCACACTGAAACAGTCCATTAAACCTGGTTTCGATCAATATTTTAGAGGATAACGCATGTTATGTCTAGGTTAGTCCTGGGATTTGCCATCATCAGGCTCATACTTTCGCATTCTTCACATACTTCTTGAACAGATTCTGGGCTTTTTCTGGTTTGGATCACGTAGTAATGTGGTAACACACTGAAACAGTCCATTAAACCTTGTTTCGATCAGTATTTTTGAGGTTAACGCATGTTAGGTCTAGGTTAGGCCAGGGATTTTCCCTCATCAGACTCATACTTTCGCATTCTTCACATACTTGTTGAACACATCCTGGATTTTTCTGGTCTCAATCACGTAGTAATGTGGTACCACACTGAAACAGATCATTAAACCAGGTTTCGATTAATATTTTAGTGGATAACACATGTTAGGTCTAGGTTAGGTCTGAGATTTTCCCTCATCAGGGTCATACTTTCGCAGTTTTAACATACATGTTGACCTGATCCTGGGCTTTTTCTGGATTGGATGACGTAGTTATGTGGTACCACACTGAAACTGTCAATTAAACCTGGTTTCCGTCAATATTTTAGAGGATAACGCATGTTATGTCTAGGTTAGGCCTCGGATTTGCCATCATCGGGCTCATACTTTCGCATTCTTCACACACTTCTTGAACAGATTCTACGTTTTTTCTGGTTTCGATCACGTAGTAATGTGGTGCCACACTGAAACAGTCAATTAAACCTGGTTTCGATCAATATTTTAGAGGATAACGCATGTTAGGTCTCGGTTAGGCCTGAGATTTGCCCACATCAGGATCAGACTTTCACATTTTTCGCATACTTGTTGGCCAGATCCCGGGCTTTTTCTGGTTTGGATCACGTGGTAATGTGGTATCACACTGATACAGTCCATGAAACTTGGTTTCGATCAATATTTCAGAGGATAACACATGTTAGGTCTAGGTTAGGCCTGGGATTTGCCCCCATCAGACTCATACTTTCGCATTCTTCACATACATGTTGAACAGATCCTGGGTTTTTTCTAGTTTGGATCACGTAGTAATGTGGTACCACACAGAATCAGTCAATTAAACCTGGTATCGATCAATATTTTTGAGGATAACGCATGTTTGGTCTCGGTTTGGTCTAGGATTTGCCTTCATTTGGGTCATACTTTCGCATGTTACTCAAACTTGTTGGCCAGATTCCGGCCTTTCACTGGTCTGGATCACGTAGTAATGTGGTACCACACTGAAACAGGCCATTAAACCTGGTCTCGATCAATATTTTAGACGATAACTCATGTTAGGTCTAGATTAGGCCTGGGATTTGCCCTCATCAGACTCATACTTTCGCATTCTTCACATACTTGTTGAACACATCCTGAGTTTATTCCGGTTGGGATCAGGTAGTAATGCGGTACCACACTGAAACAGTCAATTAAACCTGGTTTCGATCAATATTTTAGAGGATAACGCATGTTATGTCTGGGTTAGGTCTGGGATTTGCCCTGATCAGGGTCATACTTTCGCAGTTTTAACATACATGTCGACCTAATCGAGGGGTTTTTGTGCATTGGATCACGTAGTAAAGTGGTACCACACTGAAACAGTCAATTAAACTTGTTTCGATCAATATTTTATAGGATAACGCAAGTTATGTCTGGGTTAGGTCTGGGATTTGCCCTGATCAGGGTCATACTTTCGCAGTTTTAACATACATGTCGACCTAATCGAGGGGTTTTTGTGCATTGGATCACGTAGTAAAGTGGTACCACACTGAAACAGTCCATTAAACCTGGTTTCGATTAATATTTTAGTGGATAACTCATGTTAGGTCTAGGTTAGGTCTGGGATTTGCTCTCATCAGGCTCATACTTTCGCATATTTCTCATTCTTGCTGGCCAGATCCTATGCTTCCACTGGTTTGGATCACGCAGTAATGTGGTACCACACTGAAGCAGTCAATTAAACCTGGTCTTGATATATATTTTAGACGATAACGCGTGTTAGGTCTGGGTTAGTCCTAGGATTTGCCCTCATCAGGCTCATACTTTCGCATATTTCTCATACTTGTTTGCTAGATCCTGGGCTTTTTCTAGATTGGATCACGTTGTAATGTTGTACCACACTGAAACTGTCATTTAAACGTAGTTTCCGTCAATATTTTAGAGGAAAGCACATGTTAGACCTAGGTTAGGTCTAGGATTTGCCCTCATCAGTCACATACTTTCGCATTATTCACATAGTTCTTGGACAGACCCTGGGTTGTTTCTTGATTCGATCACGTAGTAATGTGATACCACACTGAAACAGTCCATTAAACCTGGTTTCGATCAATATTTTAGAGGATAACGCATGTTATGTCTAGGTTAGTCCTGGGATTTGCCATCGTCAGGCTCATACTTTCGCATTCTTCACATACTTCTTGAACAGATCCTGGGATTTTTTCTGCTTTGGATCACGTAGTAAAGTGGTACCACTCTGAGACAGTCAATTAAACCTCGTTTCGATCAATATTTTATAGGGTGACAGCGATATTCCCTCATCAGGGTCATACTTTCGCAGTTTTAACATACATGTCGACCTGATCGAGGGTTTTTTCTGCTTTGGATCACGTAGTAAAGTGGTACCACACCGAAACAGTCCATTACACCTGGTTTCGATCAATATTTTAGAGGATAACGCATGCTATGTCTGGGCTAGGTCTAGGATTTGCCCTCATCAGGCTCATTCTTTCGTATTCTTCACATACTTGTTGAACAGATCCTGGGTTTTTTCTAGTTTGGATCACGTAGTAATGTGGTACCACACAGAATCAGTCGATTAAACCTGGTATCGATCAATATTCTGGAGGATAACGCATGTTAGGTCTCGGTTTCGTCTAGGATTTGCCCTCATCTGGGTCATACTTTCGTATGTTACTCAAACTTGTTGGCCAGATTCTGGGCTTTCACTGGTCTGGATCACGTACCAATGTGGTACCACACTGAAACAGTCCATTAAACCTGGTTTCGATCAATATTTTAGAGCATAATTCATGTTAGATCTAGGTTAGGTCTGGGATTTGCTCTCATCAGGCTCATACTTTCGCATTCATCACATACTTGTTGAACATATCCTGGATTTTTCTGGTTTCAATCACGTAGTAATGTGGTACCACACTGAAACAGATCATTAAACCTGGTTTCGATTAATATTTTAGTGGGTAACACATGTTAGGTCTAGGTTAGGTCTGGGATTTGCCCTCATCAGGGTCATACATTCGCAGTTTTAACATACATGTCGACCTGATCGAGGGTTTTTTCTGCATTGGATCACGTAGTAAAGTGGTACCACACTGAGACAGTCCATTAAACCTGGTTTCGATCAATATTTTAGAGGATAACGCATGTTATGTCTAGGTTAGTCCTGGGATTTGCCATCATCAGGCTCATACTTTCGCATTCTTCACATACTTCTTGAACAGATCCTGGATTTTTTTCTGCTTTGGATCACGTAGTAAAGTGGTACCACACTGAGACAGTCAATTAAACCTCGTTTCGACCAATATTTTATAGGGTAACAGCGATTTTCCCTCATCAGGGTCATACTTTCGCAGTTTTAACATACATGTTGACCTGAACGGGGGTTTTTTCTGCTTTGGATCACGTAGTAAAGTGGTACCACACTGAAACAGTCAATTAAACCTGGTTTCGATCAATATTTTATAGGATAACGCAAGCTAGGTCTGGGATAGGACTGGGATTTGCCCTCATCAGGGTCATATTTTCGCTTTTTTCACATACTTGTTGAACAGATCCCTGGCTTTTTCTGATTTGGATCTCGTAATAATGTGGTACCACACTGAAACAGATCATTAAACCTGGTTTCGATCAATATATTAGAGCATAAGTCATGTTAGATCTAGGTTAGGTCTGGGATTTGCTCTCATCAGGCTCGTACTTTCGCATATTTCTCATACTTGATGGCCAGATCCTGGGATTTTTTCTCGTTTGGATCACGTGATAATGTGGTATCACACTGATACAGTGCATGAAACCTGGTTTCGATCAATATTTTAGAGGATAACGCATGTTAGGTCTAGGTTAGGTCTGGGATTTACCCAGGTCAGGGTCATACTTTCGCAGTTTTAACATACATGTCGACCTGATCGAGGATTTTTTCTGCTTTGGATCACGTAGTAAAGTGGTACCACACTGAAACAGTCCATTAAACCTGGTTTCGATCAATATCTTTGAGGATAACGCAAGTTAGGTCTGGGATAGGTCGGGGATTTGCCCTCATCAGGGTCATATTTTCGCATTTTTCACATACTTGCTGAACAGATCCTGGGATTTTTTCTGGTTTGGATCACGTAGTAATGAGGTACCACACTGAAGCAGTCCATTAAACCTGGTTTCGATCAATATTTTAGAGGATAACTCATGTTAGGTCTAGGTTAGGTCTGGGATTTGCTCTCATCAGGCTCATACTTTCGCATATTTCTCATTCTTGCTGGCCAGATCCTATGCTTCCACTGGTTTGGATCACGCAGTAGTGTGGTACCACACTGAAACAGTCCATTAAACCTGGTTTCGATCAATATCTTTGAGGATAACGCAAGTTAGGTCTGGGATAGGTCTGGGATTTGCCCTCATCAGGGTCATATTTTCGCATTTTTCACATACTTGTTGAACAGATCCTGCGATTTTTTCTGGTCTGGATCACGTGGTAATGTGGTATCACACTGATACAGTGCATGAAACCTGGTTTCGATCAATATTTTTGAGGATAACGCATGTTACGTCTAGGTTAGGCCTATTGCCCCCATCAGACTCATGCTTTTGCATTCATCACATACTTGATGGCCAGATTCTGGGCTTTTTCTGGTTTGGATCACGTAGTAATGTGGTAACACACTGAAACAGTCCATTAAACCTTGTTTCGATCAGTATTTTTGAGGATAACGCATGTTAGGTCTAGGTTAGGTCTGGGATTTGCCCTCATCAGGGTCATACTTTCGCATTCTTCATATACTTGTTGAACATATCCTGGATTTTTCTGGTTTCAATCACGTAGTAATGTGGTACCACACTGAAACAGTCAATTAAACCTGGTTTCGATTAATATTTCAGTGGATAACACATGTTAGGTCTAGATTAGGTTCTGGTATTTGCCCTCATCAGGGTCATACTTTCGCAGTTTTAACATACATGTCGACCTGATCGAGGGTTTTTTCTGCTTTGGATCACGTAGTAAAGTGGTACCACACCGAAACAGTCCATTACACCTGGTTTCGATCAATATTTTAGAGCATAACGCATGCTATGTCTGGGCTAGGTCTAGGATTTGTCCTCATCAGGCTCATTCTTTCGTATTCTTCACATACTTGTTGAACAGATCCTGGGTTTTTTCTAGTTTGGATCACGTAGTAATGTGGTACCACACAGAATCAGTCGATTAAACCTGGTATCGATCAATATTCTGGAGGATAACGCATGTTAGGTCTCGGTTTCGTCTAGGATTTGCCCTCATCTGGGTCATACTTTCGTATGTTACTCAAACTTGTTGGCCAGATTCTGGGCTTTCACTGGTCTGGATCACGTACCAATGTGGTACCACACTGAAACAGTCCATTAAACCTGGTTTCGATCAATATTTTAGAGGATAACGCATGTTATGTCTAGGTTAGTCCTGGGATTTGCCATCATCAGGCTCATACTTTCGCATTCTTCACATACTTCTTGAACAGATTCTGGGCTTTTTCTGGTTTGGATCACGTAGTAATGTGGTAACACACTGAAACAGTCCATTAAACCTTGTTTCGATCAGTATTTTTGAGGTTAACGCATGTTAGGTCTAGGTTAGGCCAGGGATTTTCCCTCATCAGACTCATACTTTCGCATTCTTCACATACTTGTTGAACACATCCTGGATTTTCCTGGTTTCAATCACGTTGTAATGTGGTACCACACAGAATCAGTCGATTAAACCTGGTATCGATCAATATTTTGGATGATAACGCATGTTAGGTCTCGATTTGGTCTAGGATTTGCCCTCATCTGGGTCATACTCTCGCATGTTACTCAAACTTGTTGGCCAGATTCTGGGCTTCCACTGGTCTGGATCACGTAGTAATGTGGTACCACACTGAAAAAGTCCATTAAACCTGGTTTCGATCAATATTTTATAGGATGACGCACGTTAGGTCTGGGATAGGTCTGGGATTTGCCCTCATCAGGGTCATATTTTCGCATTTCTCACATACTTGTTGAACAGATCCCGGGTTTTTTCTTGTTTCGATCACGTACTAATGTGGTACCACACTGAAACAGTCAATTAAACCTGGTTTCGATCAATGTTTTTGAGGATAACGCAAGTTATGTCTAGGATACGTCTGGGATTTGCCTTCATCAGGCTCATACTTTCGCGTTTTTCACATACTTGTTGAAGAGATCTTGGGCTTTTTCTGGATTGGATCACGTAGTAATGTGGTACCACACTGAAACAGTCCATTCAACCTGGTTTCGATCAATATTTTAAAGAATAATTCATGTTAGTTCTAGGTTAGGTCTGGGATTTGCTCTCGTCAGGCACGTACTTTCGCGTTCTTCACATACTTGTTGAACAGAGCCGGGGTTTTTTTCTGGTTTGGATCACGTAGTAACGTGGTGCCACACTGAAACAGTCCATTAAACCTGGTTTCGATTAATATTTTAGTGGATAACTCATGTTATGTCTGGGCTAGGTCTAGGATTTGCCCTCATCAGGCTCATACATTCGCATATTTCTCATACTTGTAGGCTAGATCCTGGGCTTTTTCTGGATTGGATCACGTAGTTATGTGGTACCACACTGAAACTGTCAATTAAACCTGGTTTCCGTCAATATTTTAGAGGATTACACATGTTAGGTCTAGGTTAGGTCTAGGACTTGCCCTCATCAGGCTCATACTTTCGCATTCTTCACATACTTGTTGAACAGATCCTGGGTTTCTACTGGTTTGGATCACGTAGTAATGTGGTACCACACTGAAACAGTGGATTAAACCTGGTTTCGATCAATATCTATGAGGATAACGCATGTTAGGTCTAGCTTAGGCCAGGGATTTGCCCTCATCAGGGTCATCCTTTCGCAGTTTTTACATATATGTTGACCAGAGCGAGGGTTATTTATGCTTTGGATCACGTAGCACAGTGGTACCACACTGAAACAGTCGACTAAACCTGGTTTCGATCAATATTTTACAGGATAACGCATGTTATGTCTAGGTTAGGCCTGGGATTTTCCCTCATCAGACTCATATTTTCGCATTCTTCACATACTTCTTGAACAGATCCTGTGTTTTTCTCTTTGGATCACGTAGCAAAGTGGTACCACGCTGAAACAGTCAATTAAACCTTGTTTCGATCAATATTTTTGAGGATAACGCATGCTAGGTCTAGGTAAGGCCTGGGATTTTCCCTCATCAGACTCATATTTTCGCATTCTTCACATACTTATTGAACTGATCCTGGGCTTTTCTGGATTGGATCACGTAGTAATGTGGTACCACACTGAAACAGTCCATTAAACCTGGTGTCGATCAATATTTAAGAGGATAACGCATGTTAGGTCTAGCTTAGGCCAGGGATTTGCCCCCATCAGGGTCATCCTTTCGCAGTTTTAACATACATGTAAACCTGTTCGATGGTTTTCTCTGCTTTGGATCACGTCGTTAAGTGGTACCACACTGAAACAGTCCATTAAACCTGATTTCGATCAATATTTTAGAGGATAACGCACGTTAGGTCTAGGTTTGGTCTGGGATTTGCTCTCATCAGGCTCGTACTTTCGCATTCTTCACATACTTGTTGAACAGATCCGGGGTTTTTTTCTCGTTTGGATCACGTAGTAATGTGGTACCACACTGAAACAGTCCATTAAACCTGGTTTCGATCAATATTATTGGGGATAACGCATGTTAGGTCTAGGTTAGGCCTGGGATTTTCCCTCATCAGACTCATACTTTCGCATTCTTCACATACTTGTTGAACAGATCCTGGGTTTCTTCTGGTTTGGTTCACGTAGTAATGTGGTACCACACTGAAACAGTCAATTAAACCTGGTTTCGACCAATATTTTAGAGGATAACGCAAGTTATGTCTGGGATAGGTCTGGGATTTGCCCTCATCGGGGTCATATTTTCGTATTTTTCACATACTTGTTGAACAGATCCTGGAATTTTTTCTGGATTGGATCACGTAGTAATGTGTTAACACACTGAAACAGTCAATTAAACCTGGTTTCGACCAATATTTTAGAGGATAACGCATTATAGATATATGTTAGGCCTGGGATTTGCCCACATCAGGGTCATACCTTCACATTTTTCGCATACTTGTTGGCCAGATCCCGGGCATTTTCTGGTTTGGATCCCGTGGTAATGTGGTATCACACTGAAACTGTCAATTAAACCAGGTTTCCGTCAATATTTTAAAGCATAACACATGTTAGGTCTGGGATAGTTCCGGGATTTGCCCTCATCAGGCTCATACTTTCGCGTTTGTCACATACTTGTTTAACAGATCCTGGGATTTTTTCTGGTTTGGATCACGTAGTAATGAGGTACCACACTGAAGCAGTCCATTAAACCTGGTTTCGATCAATATTTTAGAGGATAACTCATGTTAGGTCTAGGTTAGGTCTGGGATTTGCTCTCATCAGGCTCATACTTTCGCATATTTCTCATTCTTGCTGGCCAGATCCTATGCTTCCACTGGTTTGGATCACGCAGTAATGTGGTACCACACTGAAGCAGTCAATTAAACCTGGTCTTGATATATATTTTAGACGATAACGCGTGTTAGGTCTGGGTTAGGCCTAGGATTTGCCCTCATCAGGCTCATACTTTCGCATATTTCTCATACTTGTTTGCTAGATCCTGGGCTTTTTCTAGATTGGATCACGTTGTAATGTTGTACCACACTGAAACTGTTATTTAAACGTAGTTTCCGTCAATATTTTAGAGGAAAGCACATGTTAGGCCTAGGTTAGGTCTAGGATTTGCCCTCATCAGTCACATACTTTCGCATTATTCACATAGTTCTTGGACAGACCCTGGCTTGTTTCTTGATTCGATCACGTAGTAATGTGATACCACACTGAAACAGTCCATTAAACCTGGTTTCGATCAATATTTTAGAGGATAACGCATGTTATGTCTAGGTTAGTCCTGGGATTTGCCATCATCAGGCTCATACTTTCGCATTCTTCACATACTTCTTGAACAGATCCTGGGTTTTTTTCTGCTTTGGATCACGTAGTAAAGTGGTACCACTCTGAGACAGTCAATTAAACCTCGTTTCGATCAATATTTTATAGGGTGACAGCGATATTCCCTCATCAGGGTCATACTTTCGCAGTTTTAACAGACATGTTGACCTGATCGGGGGTTTTTTCTGCATTGGATCACGTAGTAAAGTGGTACCACACTGAAACAGTCCATTAAACCTGGTTTCGATCAATATTTTATAGGATAACGCAAGCTAGGTCTGGGATAGGACTGGGATTTGCCCTCATCAGGGTCATATTTTCGCTTTTTTCACATACTTGTAGAACAGATCCCTGGCTTTTTCTGATTTGGATCTCGTAATAATGTGGTACCACACTGAAACAGATCATTAAACCTGGTTTCGATCAATATCTTATAGCATAATTCATGTTAGATCTAGGTTAGGTCTGGGATTTGCTCTCATCAGGCTCGTACTTTCGCATATTTCTCATACTTGATGGCCAGATCCTGGGATTTTTTCTTGTTTGGATCACGTGGTAATGTGGTATCACACTGATACAGTGCATGATACCTGGATTCGATCAATATTTTAGAGGATAACGCATGTTAGGTCTAGGTTAGGTCTGGGATTTGCCCTCGTCAGGGTCATACTTTCGCAGTTTTAACATACATGTCGACCTGATCGAGGATTTTTTCTGCTTTGGATCACGTAGTAAAGTGGTACCACACTGAAACAGTCCATTAAACCTGGTTTCGATCAATATTTTAGAGGATAACGCAAGTTAGGTCTGCGATAGGTCTGGGATTTGCCCTCATCAGGGTCATATTTTCGCATTTTTCACATACTTGTTGAACAGATCCTGCAATTTTTTCTGGTTTGGATCACGTGGTAATGTGGTATCACACTGAAACAGTCAATTAAACCTGGTTTCGATCAATGTTTTTGAGGATAACGCAAGTTATGTCTGGGATACGTCTGGGATTTGCCCTCATCAGGCTCATACTTTCGCGTTTTTCACATACTTGTTGAAGAGATCTTGGGCTTTTTCTGGATTGGATCACGTAGTAATGTGGTACCACACTGAAACAGTCAATTAAACCTTGTTTCGCTCAATATTTTATAGGATAACGCAAGTTATGTCTGGGTTAGGTCTGGGATTTGCCCTCATCAGGGTCAAACTTTCGTAGTTTTAACATACATGTCGAACAGAGCCGGGGGTTTTTTCTGGTTTGGATCACGTAGTAACGTGGTGCCACACTGAAACAGTCGATTTAACCTGGTTTCGATCAATATTTTTGACGATAACGCATGTTAGGTCTAGGTTAGGCCTGGGATTTTCCCTCATCAGACTCATACTTTCGCATTCTTCACATTCTTGTTGAACAGATCCTGGGTTTCTTCTGGTTTGGATCACGTAGTAATGTGGTACCACACTGACACAGTCAATTAAACCTGGTTTCGATCAATATTTTATAGGATAACGCAAGTTAGGTCAGGGACAGGTCTGGGAATTGCACAAATCAGGGTCATATTTTCGCGTTTTTCACATACTTTTTGAACAGATCCCTGGCTTTTTCTTGTTTGGATCACGTACTAATGTGGTACCACACTGAAACAGTCCAATAAACCTGGTTTCGATGAATATTTTAGAGTATAACGCATGTTAGGTCTAGCTTAGGCCAGGGATTTGCCCTCATCAGGGTCATCCCTTCGCATTCTTCACATACTTCTTGAACAGATCCTGGGTTTTTTTCTGCTTTGGATCACGTAGTAAAGTGGTACCACACTGAGACAGTCAATTAAACCTCGTTTCGAACAATGTTTTAGAGGATAACGCAAGTTATGTCTGGGATAGGTCTGGGATTTGCCCTCATCAGGCTCATACTTTCGCGTTTTTCACATACTTGTTGTACAGGTCCTGGGTTTTTTCTGGTTTGGATCACGTAGTAATGTGGTACCACAATGAAACAGTCAATTAAACCTGGTTTCGATCAATATTTTAGAGGATAACGCATGTTATGTCTGGGCTGGGTCTAGGATTTGCCCTCATCAGGCTCATACTTTCGCATATTTCTGCTACTTGTTGGCTAGATCCTGGGCTTTTTCTGGATTGGATGACGTAGTAAAGTGGTACCACACTGAAACAGGCCATTAAACCTGGTTTCGATTAATATTTTAGAGGATAACACACGTTAGGTCTAGGTTAGGTCTGGGATTTGCCCTCATCAGGGTCATACTTTCGCATTCTTCATATACTTGTTGAACATATCCTGGATTTTTCTGGTTTCAATCACGTAGTAATGTGGTACCACACTGAAACAGATCATTAAACCTGGTTTCGATTAATATTTCAGTGGATAACACATGTTAGGTCTAGATTAGGTCTGGTATTTGCCCTCATCAGGGTCATACTTTCGCAGTTTTAACATACATGTCGACCTGATCGAGGGTTTTTTCTGCTTTGGATCACTTAGTAAAGTGGTACCACACCGAAACAGTCCATTACACCTGGTTTCGATCAATATTTTAGAGGATAACGCATGCTATGTCTGGGCTAGGTCTAGGATTTGCCCTCATCAGGCTCATTCTTTCGTATTCTTCACATACTTGTTGAACAGATCCTGGGTTTTTTCTAGTTTGGATCACGTAGTAATGTGGTACCACACAGAATCAGTCGATTAAACCTGGTATCGATCAATATTCTGGAGGATAACGCATGTTAGGTCTCGGTTTCGTCTAGGATTTGCCCCCATCTGGGTCATACTTTCGTATGTTACTCAAACTTGTTGGCCAGATTCTGGGCTTTCACTGGTCTGGATCACGTACCAATGTGGTACCACACTGAAACAGTCCATTAAACCTGGTTTCGATCAATATTTTAGAGCATAATTCATGTTAGATCTAGGTTAGGTCTGGGATTTGCTCTCATCAGGCTCATACTTTCGCATTCTTCACATACTTGTTGAACATATCCTGGATTTTTCTGGTTTCAATCACGTAGTAATGTGGTACCACACTGAAACAGATCATTAAACCTGGTTTCGATTAATATTTTAGTGGATAACACATGTTAGGTCTAGGTTAGGTCTGGGATTTGCCCTCATCAGGGTCATACATTCGCAGTTTTAACATACATGTCGACCTGATCGAGGGTTTTTTCTGCATTGGATCACGTAGTAAAGTGGTACCACACTGAGACAGTCCATTAAACCTGGTTTCGATCAATATTTTAGAGGATAACGCATGTTATGTCTAGGTTAGTCCTGGGATTTGCCATCATCAGGCTCATACTTTCGCATTCTTCACATACTTCTTGAACAGATCCTGGGTTTTTTTCTGCTTTGGATCACGTAGTAAAGTGGTGCCACACTGAGACAGTCAATTAAACCTCTTTTCGACCAATATTTTATAGGGTAACAGCGATTTTCCCTCATCAGGGTCATACTTTCGCAGTTTTAACATACATGTTGACCTGAACGGGAGTTTTTTCTGCTTTGGATCACGTAGTAAAGTGGTACCACACTGAAACAGTCAATTAAACCTGGTTTCGATCAATATTTTATAGGATAACGCAAGCTAGGTCTGGGATAGGACTGGGATTTGCCCTCATCAGGGTCATATTTTCGCTTTTTTCACATACTTGTTGAACAGATCCCTGGCTTTTTCTGATTTGGATCTCGTAATAATGTGGTACCACACTGAAACAGATCATTAAACCTGGTTTCGATCAATATTTTAGAGCATAATTCATGTTAGATCTAGGTTAGGTCTGGGATTTGCTCTCATCAGGCTCGTACTTTCGCATATTTCTCATACTTGATGGCCAGATCCTGGGATTTTTTCTCGTTTGGATCACGTGATAATGTGGTATCACACTGATACAGTGCATGAAACCTGGTTTCGATCAATATTTTAGAGGATAACGCATGTTAGGTCTAGGTTAGGTCTGGGATTTACCCAGGTCAGGGTCATACTTTCGCAGTTTTAACATACATGTCGACCTGATCGAGGATTTTTTCTGCTTTGGATCACGTAGTAAAGCGGTACCACACTGAAACAGTCCATTAAACCTGGTTTCGATCAATATTTTAGAGGATAACGCAAGTTAGGTCTGGGATAGGTCTGGGATTTGCCCTCATCAGGGTCATATTTTCGCATTTTTCACATACTTGTTGAACAGATCCTGCGATTTTTTCTGGTCTGGATCACGTGGTAATGTGGTATCACACTGATACAGTGCATGAAACCTGGTTTCGATCAATATTTTTGAGGATAACGCATGTTACGTCTAGGTTAGGCCTGGGATTTGCCCCCATCAGACTCATGCTTTTGCATTCATCACATACTTGATGGCCAGATTCTGGGCTTTTTCTGGTTTGGATCACGTAGTAATGTGGTAACACACTGAAACAGTCCATTAAACCTTGTTTCGATCAGTATTTTTGAGGATAACGCATGTTAGGTCTAGGTTAGGTCTGGGATTTGCCCTCATCAGGGTCATACTTTCGCATTCTTCATATACTTGTTGAACATATCCTGGATTTTTCTGGTTTCAATCACGTAGTAATGTGGTACCACACTGAAACAGTCAATTAAACCTGGTTTCGATTAATATTTCAGTGGATAACACATGTTAGGTCTAGATTAGGTTCTGGTATTTGCCCTCATCAGGGTCATACTTTCGCATTCTTCACATACTTGTTGAACACATCCTGGATTTTCCTGGTTTCAATCACGTAGTAATGTGGTACTACACAGAATCAGTCGATTAAACCTGGTATCGATCAATATTTTGGATGATAACGCATGTTAGGTCTCGATTTGGTCTAGGATTTGCCCTCATCTGGGTCATACCCTCGCATGTTACTCAAACTTGTTGGCCAGATTCTGGGCTTCCACTGGTCTGGATCACGTAGTAATGTGGTACAACACTGAAAAAGTCCATTAAACCTGGTTTCGATCAATATTTTAGAGGATGACGCACGTTAGGTCTGGGATAGGTCTGGGATTTGCCCTCATCAGGATCATATTTTCGCATTTCTCACATACTTGTTGAACAGATCCTGGGTTTTTTCTTGTTTCGATCACGTACTAATGTGGTACCACACTGAAACAGTCAATTAAACCTGGTTTCGATCAATGTTTTTGAGGATAACGCAAGTTATGTCTAGGATACGTCTGGGATTTGCCTTCATCAGGCTCATACTTTCGCGTTTTTCTCATACTTGCTGAAGAGATCTTGGGCTTTTTCTGGATTGGATCACGTAGTAATGTGGTACCACACTGAAACAGTCCATTCAACCTGGTTTCGATCAATATTTTAAAGAATAATTCATGTTAGTTCTAGGTTAGGTCTGGGATTTGCTCTCGTCAGGCACGTACTTTCGCATTCTTCACATACTTGTT
This sequence comes from Colletes latitarsis, assembly GCF_051014445.1. Taxonomy (NCBI): domain Eukaryota; kingdom Metazoa; phylum Arthropoda; class Insecta; order Hymenoptera; family Colletidae; genus Colletes; species Colletes latitarsis. Next base: position 1,992,473 of record NC_135136.1, on the reverse strand, counting down.
GAACAGAGCCGGGGTTTTTTTCTGGTTTGGATCACGTAGTAACGTGGTGCCACACTGAAACAGTCGATTTAACCTGGTTTCGATCAATATTTTTGACGATAACGCATGTTAGGTCTAGGTTAGGCCTGGGATTTTCCCTCATCAGACTCATACTTTCGCATTCTTCACATTCTTGTTGAACAGATCCTGGGTTTCTTCTGGTTTGGATCACGTAGTAATGTGGTACCACACTGAAACAGTCAAGTAAACCTGGTTTCGATCAATATTTTAGAGGATATGGCAAGGTAGATCTGGGATAGGTCTGGGATTCGCCCTCATCAGGGTCATATTTTCGCATTTTTCACATACTTGTTGAACAGATCCTGGGATTTTTTCTTGTTTGGATCACTTAGTAATGTGGTACCACACTGAAACAGTCCATTAAACCTGGTTTCGATCAATATTTTAGAGGATAACGCATGTTAGGTCTAGGTTAGGTCTGGGATATGCTCTCATCAGGCTCATACTTTCGCAGTTTTAACATACATGTCGACCTGATCGAGGCTTTTTTGTGCATTGGATCACGTAGTAAAGTGGTACCACACTGAAACAGTCAATTAAACCTTGTTTCGATCAATATTTTATAGGATAACGCAAGTTATGTCTGGGTTAGGTCTGGGATTTGCCCTGATCAGGGTTATACTTTCGCAGTTTTAACATACATGTCGACCTAATCGAGGGGTTTTTGTGCATTGGATCATGTAGTAAAGTGGTACCACACTGAAACAGTCCATTAAACCTGGTTTCGATTAATATTTTAGTGGATAACTCATGTTATGTCTGGGCTAGGTCTAGGATTTGCCCTCATCAGGCTCATACATTCGCATATTTCTCATACTTGTAGGCTAGATCCTGGGCTTTTTCTGGATTGGATCACGTAGTTATGTGGTACCACACTGAAACTGTCAATTAAACCTGGTTTCCGTCAATATTTTAGAGGATTACACATGTTAGGTCTAGGTTAGGTCTAGGACTTGCCCTCATCAGGCTCATACTTTCGCATTCTTCACATACTTGTTGAACAGATCCTGAGTTTCTACTGGTTTGGATCACGTAGTAATGTGGTACCACACTGAAACAGTGGATTAAACCTGGTTTCGATCAATATCTATGAGGATAACGCATGTTAGGTCTAGCTTAGGCCAGGGATTTGCCCTCATCAGGGTCATCCTTTCGCAGTTTTTACATATATGTTGACCAGAGCGAGGGTTATTTATGCTTTGGATCACGTAGCACAGTGGTACCACACTGAAACAGTCGACTAAACCTGGTTTCGATCAATATTTTACAGGATAACGCATGTTATGTCTAGGTTAGGCCTGGGATTTTCCCTCATCAGACTCATATTTTCGCATTCTTCACATACTTCTTGAACAGATCCTGTGTTTTTCTGCTTTGGATCACGTAGCAAAGTGGTACCACGCTGAAACAGTCAATTAAACCTTGTTTCGATCAATATTTTTGAGGATAACGCATGTTAGCTCTAGGTAAGGCCTGGGATTTTCCCTCATCAGACTCATATCTTCGCATTCTTCACATACTTATTGAACTGATCCTGGGCTTTTCTGGATTGGATCACGTAGTAATGTGGTAGCACACTGAAACAGTCCATTAAACCTGGTGTCGATCAATATTTAAGAGGATAACGCATGTTAGGTCTAGCTTAGGCCAGGGATTTGCCCCCATCAGGGTCATCCTTTCGCAGTTTTAACATACATGTAAACCTGATCGATGGTTTTCTCTGCTTTGGATCACGTCGTTAAGTGGTACCACACTGAAACAGTCGACTAAACCTGGTTTCGATCAATATTTTACAGGATAACGCATGTTATGTCTAGGTTAGGCGTGGGATTTTCCCTCATCAGACTCATATTTTCGCATTCTTCACATACTTCTTGAACAGATCCTGTGTTTTTCTGCTTTGGATCACGTAGCAAAGTGGTACCACGCTGAAACAGTCAATTAAACCTTGTTTCGATCAATATTTTTGAGGATAACGCATGTTAGGTCTAGGTAAGGCCTGGGATTTGCCATCATCAGGCTCATACTTTCGCATTCTTCACATACTTCTTGAACAGATCCTGGGTTTTTTTCTGCTTTGGATCACGTAGTAAAGTGGTACCACTCTGAGACAGTCAATTAAACCTCGTTTCAATCAATATTTTATAGGGTGACAGCGATATTCCCTCATCAGGGTCATACTTTCGCAGTTTTAACAGACATGTTGACCTGATCGGGGGTTTTTTCTGCATTGGATCACGTAGTAAAGTGGTACCACACTGAAACAGTCCATTAAACCTGGTTTCGATCAATATTTTATAGGATAACGCAAGCTAGGTCTGGGATAGGACTGGGATTTGCCCTCATCAGGGTCATATTTTCGCTTTTTTCACATACTTGTAGAACAGATCCCTGGCTTTTTCTGATTTGGATCTCGTAATAATGTGGTACCACACTGAAACAGATCATTAAACCTGGTTTCGATCAATATCTTAGAGCATAATTCATGTTAGATCTAGGTTAGGTCTGGGATTTGCTCTCATCAGGCTCGTACTTTCGCATATTTCTCATACTTGATGGCCAGATCCTGGGATTTTTTCTTGTTTGGATCACGTGGTAATGTGGTATCACACTGATACAGTGCATGATACCTGGATTCGATCAATATTTTAGAGGATAACGCATGTTAGGTCTAGGTTAGGTCTGGGATTTGCCCTCGTCAGGGTCATACTTTCGCAGTTTTAACATACATGTCGACCTGATCGAGGATTTTTTCTGCTTTGGATCACGTAGTAAAGTGGTACCACACTGAAACAGTCCATTAAACCTGGTTTCGATCAATATTTTAGAGGATAACGCAAGTTAGGTCTGCGATAGGTCTGGGATTTGCCCTCATCAGGGTCATATTTTCGCATTTTTCACATACTTGTTGAACAGATCCTGCAATTTTTTCTGGTTTGGATCACGTGGTAATGTGGTATCACACTGAAACAGTCAATTAAACCTGGTTTCGATCAATGTTTTTGAGGATAACGCAAGTTATGTCTGGGATACGTCTGGGATTTGCCCTCATCAGGCTCATACTTTCGCGTTTTTCACATACTTGTTGAAGAGATCTTGGGCTTTTTCTGGATTGGATCACGTAGTAATGTGGTACCACACTGAAACAGTCAATTAAACCTTGTTTCGCTCAATATTTTATAGGATAACGCAAGTTATGTCTGGGTTAGGTCTGGGATTTGCCCTCATCAGGGTCAAACTTTCGCAGTTTTAACATACATGTCGAACAGAGCCGGGGTTTTTTTCTGGTTTGGATCACGTAGTAACGTGGTGCCACACTGAAACAGTCGATTTAACCTGGTTTCGATCAATATTTTTGACGATAACGCATGTTAGGTCTAGGTTAGGCCTGGGATTTTCCCTCATCAGACTCATACTTTCGCATTCTTCACATTCTTGTTGAACAGATCCTGGGTTTCTTGTGGTTTGGATCACGTAGTAATGTGGTACCACACTGACACAGTCAATTAAACCTGGTTTCGATCAATATTTTATAGGATAACGCAAGTTAGGTCAGGGACAGGTCTGGGAATTGCACAAATCAGGGTCATATTTTCGGGTTTTTCACATACTTTTTGAACAGATCCCTGGCTTTTTCTTGTTTGGATCACGTACTAATGTGGTACCACACTGAAACAGTCCAATAAACCTGGTTTCGATGAATATTTTAGAGTATAACGCATGTTAGGTCTAGCTTAGGCCAGGGATTTGCCCTCATCAGGGTCATATTTTCGCATTTTTCACATACTTGTTGAACAGATCCTGCAATTTTTTCTGGTTTGGATCACGTGGTAATGTGGTATCACACTGAAACAGTCAATTAAACCTGGTTTCGATCAATGTTTTTGAGGATAACGCAAGTTATGTCTGGGATACGTCTGGGATTTGCCCTCATCAGGCTCATACTTTCGCGTTTTTCACATACTTGTTGAAGAGATCTTGGGCTTTTTCTGGATTGGATCACGTAGTAATGTGGTACCACACTGAAACAGTCAATTAAACCTTGTTTCGCTCAATATTTTATAGGATAACGCAAGTTATGTCTGGGTTAGGTCTGGGATTTGCCCTCATCAGGGTCAAACTTTCGCAGTTTTAACATACATGTCGAACAGAGCCGGGGTTTTTTTCTGGTTTGGATCACGTAGTAACGTGGTGCCACACTGAAACAGTCGATTTAACCTGGTTTCGATCAATATTTTTGACGATAACGCATGTTAGGTCTAGGTTAGGCCTGGGATTTTCCCTCATCAGACTCATACTTTCGCATTCTTCACATTCTTGTTGAACAGATCCTGGGTTTCTTCTGGTTTGGATCACGTAGTAATGTGGTACCACACTGACACAGTCAATTAAACCTGGTTTCGATCAATATTTTATAGGATAACGCAAGTTAGGTCAGGGACAGGTCTGGGAATTGCACAAATCAGGGTCATATTTTCGCGTTTTTCACATACTTTTTGAACAGATCCCTGGCTTTTTCTTGTTTGGATCACGTACTAATGTGGTACCACACTGAAACAGTCCAATAAACCTGGTTTCGATGAATATTTTAGAGTATAACGCATGTTAGGTCTAGCTTAGGCCAGGGATTTGCCCTCATCAGGGTCATCCCTTCGCATTCTTCACATACTTCTTGAACAGATCCTGGGTTTTTTTCTGCTTTGGATCACGTAGTAAAGTGGTACCACACTGAGACAGTCAATTAAACCTCGTTTCGAACAATGTTTTAGAGGATAACGCAAGTTATGTCTGGGATAGGTCTGGGATTTGCCCTCATCAGGCTCATACTTTCGCGTTTTTCACATACTTGTTGTACAGGTCCTGGGTTTTTTCTGGTTTGGATCACGTAGTAATGTGGTACCACAATGAAACAGTCAATTAAACCTGGTTTCGATCAATATTTTAGAGGATAACGCATGTTATGTCTGGGCTGGGTCTAGGATTTGCCCTCATCAGGCTCATACTTTCGCATATTTCTGTTACTTGTTGGCTAGATCCTGGGCTTTTTCTGGATTGGATGACGTAGTAAAGTGGTACCACACTGAAACAGGCCATTAAACCTGGTTTCGATTAATATTTTAGAGGATAACACACGTTAGGTCTAGGTTAGGTCTGGGATTTGCCCTCATCAGGGTCATACTTTCGCATTCTTCATATACTTGTTGAACATATCCTGGATTTTTCTGGTTTCAATCACGTAGTAATGTGGTACCACACTGAAACAGATCATTAAACCTGGTTTCGATTAATATTTCAGTGGATAACACATGTTAGGTCTAGATTAGGTCTGGTATTTGCCCTCATCAGGGTCATACTTTCGCAGTTTTAACATACATGTCGACCTGATCGAGGGTTTTTTCTGCTTTGGATCACTTAGTAAAGTGGTACCACACCGAAACAGTCCATTACACCTGGTTTCGATCAATATTTTAGAGGATAACGCATGCTATGTCTGGGCTAGGTCTAGGATTTGCCCTCATCAGGCTCATTCTTTCGTATTCTTCACATACTTGTTGAACAGATCCTGGGTTTTTCTGCTTTGGATCACGTAGCAAAGTGGTACCACGCTGAAACAGTCAATTAAACCTTGTTTCGATCAATATTTTTGAGGATAACGCATGTTAGGTCTAGGTAAGGCCTGGGATTTGCCATCATCAGGCTCATACTTTCGCATTCTTCACATACTTCTTGAACAGATCCTGGGTTTTTTTCTGCTTTGGATCACGTAGTAAAGTGGTACCACTCTGAGACAGTCAATTAAACCTCGTTTCGATCAATATTTTATAGGGTGACAGCGATATTCCCTCATCAGGGTCATACTTTCGCAGTTTTAACAGACATGTTGACCTGATCGGGGGTTTTTTCTGCATTGGATCACGTAGTAAAGTGGTACCACACTGAAACAGTCCATTAAACCTGGTTTCGATCAATATTTTATAGGATAACGCAAGCTAGGTCTGGGATAGGACTGGGATTTGCCCTCATCAGGGTCATATTTTCGCTTTTTTCACATACTTGTAGAACAGATCCCTGGCTTTTTCTGATTTGGATCTCGTAATAATGTGGTACCACACTGAAACAGATCATTAAACCTGGTTTCGATCAATATCTTAGAGCATAATTCATGTTAGATCTAGGTTAGGTCTGGGATTTGCTCTCATCAGGCTCGTACTTTCGCATATTTCTCATACTTGATGGCCAGATCCTGGGATTTTTTCTTGTTTGGATCACGTGGTAATGTGGTATCACACTGATACAGTGCATGATACCTGGATTCGATCAATATTTTAGAGGATAACGCATGCTAGGTCTAGGTTAGGTCTGGGATTTGCCCTCGTCAGGGTCATACTTTCGCAGTTTTAACATACATGTCGACCTGATCGAGGATTTTTTCTGCTTTGGATCACGTAGTAAAGTGGTACCACACTGAAACAGTCCATTAAACCTGGTTTCGATCAATATTTTAGAGGATAACGCAAGTTAGGTCTGCGATAGGTCTGGGATTTGCCCTCATCAGGGTCATATTTTCGCATTTTTCACATACTTGTTGAACAGATCCTGCAATTTTTTCTGGTTTGGATCACGTGGTAATGTGGTATCACACTGAAACAGTCAATTAAACCTGGTTTCGATCAATGTTTTTGAGGATAACGCAAGTTATGTGTGGGATACGTCTGGGATTTGCCCTCATCAGGCTCATACTTTCGCGTTTTTCACATACTTGTTGAAGAGATCTTGGGCTTTTTCTGGATTGGATCACGTAGTAATGTGGTACCACACTGAAACAGTCAATTAAACCTTGTTTCGCTCAATATTTTATAGGATAACGCAAGTTATGTCTGGGTTAGGTCTGGGATTTGCCCTCATCAGGGTCAAACTTTCGCAGTTTTAACATACATGTCGAACAGAGCCGGGGTTTTTTTCTGGTTTGGATCACGTAGTAACGTGGTGCCACACTGAAACAGTCGATTTAACCTGGTTTCGATCAATATTTTTGACGATAACGCATGTTAGGTCTAGGTTAGGCCTGGGATTTTCCCTCATCAGACTCATACTTTCGCATTCTTCACATTCTTGTTGAACAGATCCTGGGTTTCTTCTGGTTTGGATCACGTAGTAATGTGGTACCACACTGACACAGTCAATTAAACCTGGTTTCGATCAATATTTTATAGGATAACGCAAGTTAGGTCAGGGACAGGTCTGGGAATTGCACAAATCAGGGTCATATTTTCGCGTTTTTCACATACTTTTTGAACAGATCCCTGGCTTTTTCTTGTTTGGATCACGTACTAATGTGGTACCACACTGAAACAGTCCAATAAACCTGGTTTCGATGAATATTTTAGAGTATAACGCATGTTAGGTCTAGCTTAGGCCAGGGATTTGCCCTCATCAGGGTCATCCCTTCGCATTCTTCACATACTTCTTGAACAGATCCTGGGTTTTTTTCTGCTTTGGATCACGTAGTAAAGTGGTACCACACTGAGACAGTCAATTAAACCTCGTTTCGAACAATGTTTTAGAGGATAACGCAAGTTATGTCTGGGATAGGTCTGGGATTTGCCCTCATCAGGCTCATACTTTCGCGTTTTTCACATACTTGTTGTACAGGTCCTGGGTTTTTTCTGGTTTGGATCACGTAGTAATGTGGTACCACAATGAAACAGTCAATTAAACCTGGTTTCGATCAATATTTTAGAGGATAACGCATGTTATGTCTGGGCTGGGTCTAGGATTTGCCCTCATCAGGCTCATACTTTCGCATATTTCTGCTACTTGTTGGCTAGATCCTGGGCTTTTTCTGGATTGGATGACGTAGTAAAGTGGTACCACACTGAAACAGGCCATTAAACCTGGTTTCGATTAATATTTTAGAGGATAACACACGTTAGGTCTAGGTTAGGTCTGGGATTTGCCCTCATCAGGGTCATACTTTCGCATTCTTCATATACTTGTTGAACATATCCTGGATTTTTCTGGTTTCAATCACGTAGTAATGTGGTACCACACTGAAACAGATCATTAAACCTGGTTTCGATTAATATTTCAGTGGATAACACATGTTAGGTCTAGATTAGGTCTGGTATTTGCCCTCATCAGGGTCATACTTTCGCAGTTTTAACATACATGTCAACCTGATCGAGGGTTTTTTCCGCTTTGGATCACTTAGTAAAGTGGTACCACACCGAAACAGTCCATTACACCTGGTTTCGATCAATATTTTAGAGGATAACGCATGCTATGTCTGGGCTAGGTCGAGGATTTGCCCTCATCAGGCTCATTCTTTCGTATTCTTCACATACTTGTTGAACAGATCCTGGGTTTTTTCTAGTTTGGATCACGTAGTAATGTGGTACCACACAGAATCAGTCGATTAAACCTGGTATCGATCAATATTCTGGAGGATAACGCATGTTAGGTCTCGGTTTCGTCTAGGATTTGCCCCCATCTGGGTCATACTTTCGTATGTTACTCAAACTTGTTGGCCAGATTCTGGGCTTTCACTGGTCTGGATCACGTACCAATGTGGTACCACACTGAAACAGTCCATTAAACCTGGTTTCGATCAATATTTTAGAGCATAATTCATGTTAGATCTAGGTTAGGTCTGGGATTTGCTCTCATCAGGCTCATACTTTCGCATTCTTCACATACTTGTTGAACATATCCTGGATTTTTCTGGTTTCAATCACGTAGTAATGTGGTACCACACTGAAACAGTCAATTAAACCTTGTTTCGATCAATATTTTTGAGGATAACGCATGTTAGGTCTAGGTAAGGCCTGGGATTTGCCATCATCAGGCTCATACTTTCGCGTTTTTCACATACTTGTTGAAGAGATCTTGGGCTTTTTCTGGATTGGATCACGTAGTAATGTGGTACCACACTGAAACAGTCAATTAAACCTTGTTTCGCTCAATATTTTATAGGATAACGCAAGTTATGTCTGGGTTAGGTCTGGGATTTGCCCTCATCAGGGTCAAACTTTCGCAGTTTTAACATACATGTCGAACAGAGCCGGGGTTTTTTTCTGGTTTGGATCACGTAGTAACGTGGTGCCACACTGAAACAGTCGATTTAACCTGGTTTCGATCAATATTTTTGACGATAACGCATGTTAGGTCTAGGTTAGGCCTGGGATTTTCCCTCATCAGACTCATACTTTCGCATTCTTCACATTCTTGTTGAACAGATCCTGGGTTTCTTCTGGTTTGGATCACGTAGTAATGTGGTACCACACTGACACAGTCAATTAAACCTGGTTTCGATCAATATTTTATAGGATAACGCAAGTTAGGTCAGGGACAGGTCTGGGAATTGCACAAATCAGGGTCATATTTTCGCGTTTTTCACATACTTTTTGAACAGATCCCTGGCTTTTTCTTGTTTGGATCACGTACTAATGTGGTACCACACTGAAACAGTCCAATAAACCTGGTTTCGATGAATATTTTAGAGTATAACGCAGGTTAGGTCTAGCTTAGGCCAGGGATTTGCCCTCATCAGGGTCATCCCTTCGCATTCTTCACATACTTCTTGAACAGATCCTGGGTTTTTTTCTGCTTTGGATCACGTAGTAAAGTGGTACCACACTGAGACAGTCAATTAAACCTCGTTTCGAACAATGTTTTAGAGGATAACGCAAGTTATGTCTGGGATAGGTCTGGGATTTGCCCTCATCAGGCTCATACTTTCGCGTTTTTCACATACTTGTTGTACAGGTCCTGGGTTTTTTCTGGTTTGGATCACGTAGTAATGTGGTACCACAATGAAACAGTCAATTAAACCTGGTTTCGATCAATATTTTAGAGGATAACGCATGTTATGTCTGGGCTGGGTCTAGGATTTGCCCTCATCAGGCTCATACTTTCGCATATTTCTGCTACTTGTTGGCTAGATCCTGGGCTTTTTCTGGATTGGATGACGTAGTAAAGTGGTACCACACTGAAACAGGCCATTAAACCTGGTTTCGATTAATATTTTAGAGGATAACACACGTTAGGTCTAGGTTAGGTCTGGGATTTGCCCTCATCAGGGTCATACTTTCGCATTCTTCATATACTTGTTGAACATATCCTGGATTTTTCTGGTTTCAATCACGTAGTAATGTGGTACCACACTGAAACAGATCATTAAACCTGGTTTCGATTAATATTTCAGTGGATAACACATGTTAGGTCTAGATTAGGTCTGGTATTTGCCCTCATCAGGGTCATACTTTCGCAGTTTTAACATACATGTCGACCTGATCGAGGGTTTTTTCTGCTTTGGATCACTTAGTAAAGTGGTACCACACCGAAACAGTCCATTACACCTGGTTTCGATCAATATTTTAGAGGATAACGCATGCTATGTCTGGGCTAGGTCTAGGATTTGCCCTCATCAGGCTCATTCTTTCGTATTCTTCACATACTTGTTGAACAGATCCTGGGTTTTTTCTGGTTTGGATCACGTAGTAATGTGGTACCACACAGAATCAGTCGATTAAACCTGGTATCGATCAATATTCTGGAGGATAACGCATGTTAGGTCTCGGTTTCGTCTAGGATTTGCCCCCATCTGGGTCATACTTTCGTATGTTACTCAAACTTGTTGGCCAGATTCTGGGCTTTCACTGGTCTGGATCACGTACCAATGTGGTACCACACTGGAACAGTCCATTAAACCTGGTTTCGATCAATATTTTAGAGCATAATTCATGTTAGATCTAGGTTAGGTCTGGGATTTGCTCTCATCAGGCTCATACTTTCGCATTCTTCACATACTTGTTGAACATATCCTGGATTTTTCTGGTTTCAATCACGTAGTAATGTGGTACCACACTGAAACAGATCATTAAACCTGGTTTCGATTAATATTTTAGTGGATAACACATGTTAGGTCTAGGTTAGGTCTGGGATTTGCCCTCATCAGGGTCATACATTCGCAGTTTTAACATACATGTCGACCTGATCGAGGGTTTTTTCTGCATTGGATCACGTAGTAAAGTGGTACCACACTGAGACAGTCCATTAAACCTGGTTTCGATCAATATTTTAGCGGATAACGCATGTTATGTCTAGGTTAGTCCTGGGATTTGCCATCATCAGGCTCATACTTTCGCATTCTTCACATACTTCTTGAACAGATCCTGGGTTTTTTTCTGCTTTGGATCACGTAGTAAAGTGGTGCCACACTGAGACAGTCAATTAAACCTCGTTTCGACCAATATTTTATAGGGTAACAGCGATTTTCCCTCATCAGGGTCATACTTTCGCAGTTTTAACATACATGTTGACCTGAACGGGGGTTTTTTCTGCTTTGGATCACGTAGTAAAGTGGTACCACACTGAAACAGTCAATTAAACCTGGTTTCGATCAATATTTTATAGGATAACGCAAGCTAGGTCTGGGATAGGACTGGGATTTGCCCTCATCAGGGTCATATTTTCGCTTTTTTCACATACTTGTTGAACAGATCCCTGGCTTTTTCTGATTTGGATCTCGTAATAATGTGGTACCACACTGAAACAGATCATTAAACCTGGTTTCGATCAATATTTTAGAGCATAATTCATGTTAGATCTAGGTTAGGTCTGGGATTTGCTCTCATCAGGCTCGTACTTTCGCATATTTCTCATACTTGATGGCCAGATCCTGGGATTTTTTCTCGTTTGGATCACGTGATAATGTGGTATCACACTGATACAGTGCATGAAACCTGGTTTCGATCAATATTTTAGAGGATAACGCATGTTAGGTCTAGGTTAGGTCTGGGATTTACCCAGGTCAGGGTCATACTTTCGCAGTTTTAACATACATGTCGACCTGATCGAGGATTTTTTCTGCTTTGGATCACGCAGTAAAGTGGTACCACACTGAAACAGTCCATTAAACCTGGTTTCGATCAATATTTTAGAGGATAACGCAAGTTAGGTCTGGGATAGGTCTGGGATTTGCCCTCATCAGGGTCATATTTTCGCATTTTTCACATACTTGTTGAACAGATCCTGCGATTTTTTCTGGTCTGGATCACGTGGTAATGTGGTATCACACTGATACAGTGCATGAAACCTGGTTTCGATCAATATTTTTGAGGATAACGCATGTTACGTCTAGGTTAGGCCTGGGATTTGCCCCCATCAGACTCATGCTTTTGCATTCATCACATACTTGATGGCCAGATTCTGGGCTTTTTCTGGTTTGGATCACGTAGTAATGTGGTAACACACTGAAACAGTCCATTAAACCTTGTTTCGATCAGTATTTTTGAGGATAACGCATGTTAGGTCTAGGTTAGGTCTGGGATTTGCCCTCATCAGGGTCATACTTTCGCATTCTTCATATACTTGTTGAACATATCCTGGATTTTTCTGGTTTCAATCACGTAGTAATGTGGTACCACACTGAAACAGTCAATTAAACCTGGTTTCGATTAATATTTCAGTGGATAACACATGTTAGGTCTAGATTAGGTTCTGGTATTTGCCCTCATCAGGGTCATACTTTCGCATTCTTCACATACTTGTTGAACACATCCTGGATTTTCCTGGTTTCAATCACGTAGTAATGTGGTACCACACAGAATCAGTCGATTAAACCTGGTATCGATCAATATTTTGGATGATAACGCATGTTAGGTCTCGATTTGGTCTAGGATTTGCCCTCATCTGGGTCATACTCTCGCATGTTACTCAAACTTGTTGGCCAGATTCTGGGCTTCCACTGGTCTGGATCACGTAGTAATGTGGTACAACACTGAAAAAGTCCATTAAACCTGGTTTCGATCAATATTTTAGAGGATGACGCACGTTAGGTCTGGGATAGGTCTGGGATTTGCCCTCATCAGGATCATATTTTCGCATTTCTCACATACTTGTTGAACAGATCCTGGGTTTTTTCTTGTTTCGATCACGTACGAATGTGGTACCACACTGAAACAGTCAATTAAACCTGGTTTCGATCAATGTTTTTGAGGATAACGCAAGTTATGTCTAGGATACGTCTGGGATTTGCCTTCATCAGGCTCATACTTTCGCGTTTTTCTCATACTTGCTGAAGAGATCTTGGGCTTTTTCTGGATTGGATCACGTAGTAATGTGGTACCACACTGAAACAGTCCATTCAACCTGGTTTCGATCAATATTTTAAAGAATAATTCATGTTAGTTCTAGGTTAGGTCTGGGATTTGCTCTCGTCAGGCACGTACTTTCGCATTCTTCACATACTTGTTGAACAGAGCCGGGGTTTTTTTCTGGTTTGGATCACGTAGTAACGTGGTGCCACACTGAAACAGTCGATTTAACCTGGTTTCGATCAATATTTTTGACGATAACGCATGTTAGGTCTAGGTTAGGCCTGGGATTTTCCCTCATCAGACTCATACTTTCGCATTCTTCACATTCTTGTTGAACAGATCCTGGGTTTCTTCTGGTTTGGATCACGTAGTAATGTGGTACCACACTGAAACAGTCAAGTAAACCTGGTTTCGATCAATATTTTAGAGGATAAGGCAAGGTAGATCTGGGATAGGTCTGGGATTCGCCCTCATCAGGGTCATATTTTCGCATTTTTCACATACTTGTTGAACAGATCCTGGGATTTTTTCTTGTTTGGATCACTTAGTAATGTGGTACCACACTGAAACAGTCCATTAAACCTGGTTTCGATCAATATTTTAGAGGATAACGCATGTTAGGTCTAGGTTAGGTCTGGGATATGCTCTCATCAGGCTCATACTTTCGCAGTTTTAACATACATGTCGACCTGATCGAGGCTTTTTTGTGCATTGGATCACGTAGTAAAGTGGTACCACACTGAAACAGTCAATTAAACCTGGTTTCGATAAATATTTTATAGGATAACGCAAGTTAGGTCTGGGACAGGTCTGGGATTTGCACAAATCAGGGTCATATTTTCGCGTTTTTCACATACTTTTTGAACAGATCCCTGGCTTTTTCTGGTTTGGATCACGTACTAATGTGGTACCACACTGAAACAGTCCAATAAACCTGGGGTCGATCAATATTTTAGAGTATAACGCATGTTAGGTCTAGCTTAGGCCAGGGATTTGCCCTCATCAGGGTCATCCTTTCGCAGTTTTTACATATATGTTGACCAGAGCGAGGGTTATTTATGCTTTGGATAACGTGGCAAAGTGGTACCACACTGAAACAGTCGCCTAAACCTGGTTTCGATCAATATTTTACAGGATAACGCATGTTATGTCTAGGTTAGGCCTGGGATTTTCCCTCATCAGACACATACTCTCGCATTCTTCATATACTTCTTGAACAGATCCTGTGTTTTTCTGCTTTGGATCACGTAGCAAAGTGGTACCACACTGAAGCAGTCCATTAAACCTGGTTTCGATCAATATTTTAGAGGATAACTCATGTTAGGTCTAGGTTAGGTCTGGCATTTGCTCTCATCAGGCACATACTTTCGCATATTTTTCATTCTTGCTGGCCAGATCCTAGGCTTCCACTGGTTTGGATCACGCAGTAATGTGGTACCACACTGAAGCAGTCAATTAAACCTGGTCTTGATAAATATTTTAGACGATAACGCGTGTTAGGTCTGGGTTAGGTCTAGGATTTGCCCTCATCAGGCTCATACTTTCGCATATTTCTCATACTTGTTTGCTAGATCCTGGGCTTTTTCTAGATTGGATCACGTTGTAATGTTGTACCACACTGAAACTGTCATTTAAACGTGGTTTCCGTCAATATTTTAGAGGAAAGCACATGTTAGGCCTAGGTTAGGTCTGGGATTTGCCCTCATCAGTCTCATACTTTCACATTATTCACATAGTTCTTGGACAGATCCTGGGTTGTTTCTTGATTCGATCACGTAGTAATGTGATACCACACTGAAACAGTCCATTAAACCTGGTTTCGATCAATATTTTATAGGATAACACAAGTTAGGTCTGGGACAGGTCTGGGATTTTCCCTCATCAGACTCATATTTTCGCATTCTTCACATACTTATTGAACTGATCCTGGGCTTTTCTGGTTTGGATCACGTAGTAATGTGGTACCACAGAGAAACAGTCCATTAAACCTGGTTTCGATCAATATTTTAGAGGATAACTCATGTTAGGTCTAGGTTAGGTCTGGCATTTGCTCTCATCAGGCACATACTTTCGCATTCATCACATACTTGTTGAACAGATCCTGGGCTTTTCTGGATTGGATCATGTAGTAATGTGGTACCACACTGAAACTGTCAATTAAACCTGGTTTCCGTCAATATTTTAGAGGATTACACATGTTAGGTCTAGGTTAGGTCTAGGATTTGCCCTCATCAGACTCATACTTTCGCATTCTTCACATACTTGTTGAACAGATCCTGGGTTTCTACTGGTTTGGATCACGTAGTTATGTGGTACCACACTGAAACAGTCAATTAAACCTGGTTTCGATCAATATCTTTGAGGATAACGCATGTTATGTCTAGGTTAGGCCTGGGATTTTCCCTCATCAGACTCATACTTTCGCATTCTTCACATACTTGTTGACGAAATCCTGGGCTTTTTCTGGATTGGGTCACGTAGTAATGTGGTACCACACTGAGACAGTCCATTCAACCTGGTTTCGATCAATATTTTAGAGAATAATTCATGTTAGGTCTAGGTTAGGTCTGGGATTTGCTCTCATCAGGCTCGCACTTTCGCATTCTTCACATACTTGTTGAACAGATCCTGGGTTTTTTTCTGCTTTGGATCACGTAGTAAAGTGGTACCACACTGAGACAGTCAATTAAACCTCGTTTCGATCAATATTTTATAGGGTAACAGCGATTTTCCCTCATCAGGGTCATACTTTCGCAGTTTTAACATACATGTTGACCTGATCGAGGATTTTTTCTGCTTTGGATCACGTAGTAAAGTGGTACCACACTGAAACAGTCCATTAAACCTGGTTTCGATCAATATTCTAGAGTATAACGCAAGTTAGGTCTGGGATAGGTCTGGGATTTGCCCTCATCAGGGTCATATTTTCCCATTTTTCACATACTTGTTGAACAGATCCTGCGATTTTTTCTGGTCTGGATCACGTGGTAATGTGGTATCACACTGATGCATTGCATGAAACCTGGTTTCGATCAATATTTTTGAGGATAACGCATGTTACGTCTAGGTTAGGCCTGGGATTTGCCCCCATCAGACTCATACTTTCGCATTCTTCACATACTTGTTGAACACATCCTGGATTTTCCTGGTTTCAATCACGTAGTAATGTGGTACCACACTGAAACAGTCAATTAAACCTTGTTTCGATCAATATTTTTGAGGATAACGCATGTTAGGTCTAGGTAAGGCCTGGGATTTTCCCTCATCAGACTCATACTTTCGCGTTTTTCACATGCTTGTTGAAGAGATCCTTGGCTTTTTCTGGATTGGATCACGTAGTAATGTGGTACCACACTGGAACAGTCCATTAAACCTGGTTTCGATCAATATTTTAGAGAATAACGCATGTTATGTCTAGTTTAGGCCTGGGATCTGCCCTCATCAGACTCATACTTTCGCATTCTTCACATACTTCTTGAACAGATCCTGGGTTTTTTTCTGGTTTGGATCACGTAGTAATTTGGTACCACACTGAAACGGTCGATTAAACCTGGTTTCGATCAATATTTTTGAGGATAACGCATGTTACGTCTAGGTTAGGCCTGGGATTTGCCACCATCAGACTCATACTTTTGCATTCTTCACATACTTGATGGCCAGATTCTGGGCTTTTTCTGGTTTGGATCACGTAGTAATGTGGTAACACACTGAAACAGTCCATTAAACCTTGTTTCGATCAGTATTTTTGAGGATAACGCATGTTAGGTCTAGGTTAGGAAAGGGATTTTCCCTCATCAGACTCATACTTTCGCATTCTTCACATACTTGTTGAACACATCCTGGATTTTCCTGGTTTCAATCACGTAGTAATGTGGTACCACACTGAAACAGATCATTAAACCTGGTTTCGATTAATATTTTAGTGGATAACACATGTTAGGTCTAGGTTAGGTCTGGGATTTGCCCTCATCAGGGTCATACTTTCGCAGTTTTAACATACATGTTGACCTGATCGAGGATTTTTTCTGCTTTGGATCACGTAGTAAAGTGGTACCACACTGAAACAGTCCATTAAACCTGGTTTCGATCAATATTCTAGAGTATAACGCAAGTTAGGTCTGGGATAGGTCTGGGATTTGCCCTCATCAGGGTCATATTTTCCCATTTTTCACATACTTGTTGAACAGATCCTGCGATTTTTTCTGGTCTGGATCACGTGGTAATGTGGTATCACACTGATGCATTGCATGAAACCTGGTTTCGATCAATATTTTTGAGGATAACGCATGTTACGTCTAGGTTAGGCCTGGGATTTGCCCCCATCAGACTCATACTTTCGCATTCTTCACATACTTGTTGAACACATCCTGGATTTTCCTGGTTTCAATCACGTAGTAATGTGGTACCACACTGAAACAGTCAATTAAACCTTGTTTCGATCAATATTTTTGAGGATAACGCATGTTAGGTCTAGGTAAGGCCTGGGATTTTCCCTCATCAGACTCATACTTTCGCGTTTTTCACATGCTTGTTGAAGAGATCCTTGGCTTTTTCTGGATTGGATCACGTAGTAATGTGGTACCACACTGGAACAGTCCATTAAACCTGGTTTCGATCAATATTTTAGAGAATAACGCATGTTATGTCTAGTTTAGGCCTGGGATCTGCCCTCATCAGACTCATACTTTCGCATTCTTCACATACTTCTTGAACAGATCCTGGGTTTTTTTCTGGTTTGGATCACGTAGTAATTTGGTACCACACTGAAACGGTCGATTAAACCTGGTTTCGATCAATATTTTTGAGGATAACGCATGTTACGTCTAGGTTAGGCCTGGGATTTGCCACCATCAGACTCATACTTTTGCATTCTTCACATACTTGATGGCCAGATTCTGGGCTTTTTCTGGTTTGGATCACGTAGTAATGTGGTAACACACTGAAACAGTCCATTAAACCTTGTTTCGATCAGTATTTTTGAGGATAACGCATGTTAGGTCTAGGTTAGGAAAGGGATTTTCCCTCATCAGACTCATACTTTCGCATTCTTCACATACTTGTTGAACACATCCTGGATTTTCCTGGTTTCAATCACGTAGTAATGTGGTACCACACTGAAACAGATCATTAAACCTGGTTTCGATTAATATTTTAGTGGATAACACATGTTAGGTCTAGGTTAGGTCTGGGATTTGCCCTCATCAGGGTCATACATTCGCAGTTTTCACATACATGTCGACCTGATCGAGGGTTTTTTCTGCTTGGGGATCACGTAGTAATGTGGTACCACACAGAATCAGTCGATTAAACCTGGTATCGATCAATATTTTGGATGATAACGCATGTTAGGTCTCGATTTGGTCTAGGATTCGCCCTCATCTGGGTCATACTCTCGCATGTTACTCAAACTTGTTGGCCAGATTCTGGGCTTCCACTGGTCTGGATCACGCAGTAATGTGGTACCACACTGAAACAGTCGATTAAACCTGGTTTCGATCAATATTTTATAGGATAACACAAGTTAGGTCTGGGACAGGTCTGGGATTTGCACTTATCAGGGTCATATTTTCGCGTTTTTCACATACCTGTTGAACAGATCCCTGACTTTTTCTGGTTTGGATCACGTAGTAATGTGGTACCACACTGAAACAGTCAATTAAACCTGGTTTCGATCAATATCTTTGAGGATAACGCATGTTATGTCTAGGTTAGGCCTGGGATTTTCCCTCATCAGACTCATACTTTCGCATTCTTCACATACTTGTTGACGAAATCCTGGGCTTTTTCTGGATTGGGTCACGTAGTAATGTGGTACCACACTGAAACAGTCCATTCAACCTGGTTTCGATCAATATTTTAGAGAATAATTCATGTTAGGTCTAGGTTAGGTCTGGGATTTGCTCTCATCAGGCTCGCACTTTCGCATTCTTCACATACTTGTTGAACAGATCCTGGGTTTTTTTCTGCTTTGGATCACGTAGTAAAGTGGTACCACACTGAGACAGTCAATTAAACCTCGTTTCGATCAATATTTTATAGGGTAACAGCGATTTTCCCTCATCAGGGTCATACTTTCGCAGTTTTAACATACATGTTGACCTGATCGGGGGTTTTTTCTGCTTTGGATCACGTAGTAAAGTGGTACCACACTGAAACAGTCAATTAAACCTGGTTTCGATCAATATTTTATAGGATAACGCAAGCTAGGTCTGGGATAGGACTGGGATTTGCCCTCATCAGGGTCATATTTTCGCTTTTTTCACATACTTGTTGAACAGATCCCTGGCTTTTTCTGGTTTGGATCTCGTAATAATGTGGTACCACACTGAAACAGATCATTAAACCTGGTTTCGATCAATATTTTAGAGCATAATTCATGTTAGATCTAGGATAGGTCTGGGATTTGCTCTCATCAGGCTCGTACTTTCGCATATTTCTCATACTTGATGGCCAGATTCTGGGATTTTTGCTCGTTTGGATCACATGATAATGTGGTATCACACTGATACAGTGCATGAAACCTGGTTTCGATCAATATTTTAGAGGATAACGCATGTTAGGTCTAGGTTAGGTCTGGGATTTGCCCTCGTCAGGGTCATACTTTCGCAGTTTTAACATACATGTCGACCTGATCGAGGATTTTTTCTGCTTTGGATCACGTAGTAAAGTGGTACCACACTGAAACAGTCCATTAAACCTGGTTTCGATCAATATTTTAGAGTATAACGCAAGTTAGGTCTGGGATAGGTCTGGGATTTGCCCTCATCAGGGTCATATTTTCGCATTTTTCACATACTTGTTGAACAGATCCTGCGATTTTTTCTGGTCGGGATCACGTGGTAATGTGGTATCACACTGATACAATGCATGAAACCTGGTTTCGATCAATATTTTTGAGGATAACGCATGTTACGTCTAGGTTAGGCCTGGGATTTGCCCCCATCAGACTCATACTTTCGCATTCTTCACATACTTGTTGAACACATCCTGGATTTTCCTGGTTTCAATCACGTAGTAATGTGGTACCACACTGAAACAGATCATTAAACCTGGTTTCGATTAATATTTTAGTGGATAACACATGTTAGGTCTAGGTTAGGTCTGGGATTTGCCCTCATCAGGGTCATACATTCGCAGTTTTCACATACATGTCGACCTGATCGAGGGTTTTTTCTGCTTGGGGATCACGTAGTAATGTGGTACCACACAGAATCAGTCGATTAAACCTGGTATCGATCAATATTTTGGATGATAACGCATGTTAGGTCTCGATTTGGTCTAGGATTTGCCCTCATCTGGCTCATACTCTCGCATGTTACTCAAACTTGTTGGCCAGATTCTGGGCTTCCACTGGTCTGGATCACGCAGTAATGTGGTACCACACTGAAAAAGTCCATTAAACCTGGTTTCGATCAATATTTTAGAGGATAACGCAAGTTAGGTCTGGGATAGGTCTGGGATTTGCCCTCATCAGGGTCATATTTTCGCATTTCTCACATACTTGTTGAACAGATCCTGGGTTTTTTCTTGTTTCGATCACGTACTAATGTGGTACCACACTGAAACAGTCAATTAAACCTGGTTTCGATCAATGTTTTTGAGGATAACGCAAGTTATGTCTGGGATACGTCTGGGATTTGCCCTCATCAGGCTCATACTTTCGCGTTTTTCACATACTTGTTGAAGGGATCTTGGGCTTTTTCTGGATTGGATCACGTAGTAATGTGGTACCACACTGCAACAGTCCATTCAACCTGGTTTCGATCAATATTTTAAAGAATAATTCATGTTAGTTCTAGGTTAGGTCTGGGATTTGCTCTCGTCAGGCACGTACTTTCGCATTCTTCACATACTTGTTGAACAGAGCCGGGGGTTTTTTCTGGTTTGGATCACGTAGTAACGTGGTGCCACACTGAAACAGTCGATTTAACCTGGTTTCGATCAATATTTTTGACGATAACGCATGTTAGGTCTAGGTTAGGCCTGGGATTTTCCCTCATCAGACTCATACTTTCGCATTCTTCACATACTTGTTGAACAGATCCTGGGTTTCTTCTGGTTTGGATCACGTAGTAATGTGGTACCACACTGAAACAGTCAAGTAAACCTGGTTTCGATCAATATTTTAGAGGATAAGGCAAGGTAGGTCTGGGATAGGTCTGGGATTCGCCCTCATCAGGGTCATATTTTCGCATTTTTCACATACTTGTTGAACAGATCCTGGGATTTGTTCTTGTTTGGATCACTTAGTAATGTGGTACCACACTGAAACAGTCCATTAAACCTGGTTTCGATCAATATTTTAGAGGATAACGCATGTTAGGTCTAGGTTAGGTCTGGGATATGCTCTCATCAGGCTCATACTTTCGCAGTTTTAACATACATGTCGACCTGATCGAGGCTTTTTTGTGCATTGGATCACGTAGTAAAGTGGTACCACACTGAAACAGTCCATTAAACCCGGTTTCGATCAATATTTTTTGAGGATAACGCATTATAGATATATGTTAGGCCTGGGATTTGCCCACATCAGGGTCATACCTTCTCATTTTTCGCATACTTGTTGGCCAGATCCCTGGCAGTTTCTGGTTTGGATCCCGTGGTAATGTGGTATCACACTGAAACTGTCAATTAAACCAGGTTTCCGTCAATATTTCAAAGCATAACACATGTTAGGTCTGGGATAGTTCCGGGATTAGCCCTCATCAGGCTCATACTATCGCGTTTTTCACATGCTTGTTGAAGAGATCCTGGGCTTTTTCTCGATTGGATCACGTAGTAATGTGGTACCACACTGGAACAGTCCATAAAACTTGGTTTCGATCAATATTTTAGAGGATAACGCATTACAGATATATGTTAGGCCTGGGATTTGCCCACATCAGGGTCATACTTTCACATTTTTCGCATACTTGTTGGCCAGATCCCGGGCAATTTCTGGTTTGGATCAGTTAGTAATGTGGTACCACACTGAAACAGTCCATTAAACCTGGTTTCGATCAATATTTTAGAGGATAACGCATGTTATGTCTAGTTTAGGCCTGGGATCTGCCCTCATCAGACTCATACTTTCGCATTCTTCACATACTTGTTGAACAGATCCTGGGTTTTTTTCTGGTTTGGATCACGTAGTAATGTGGTACCACACTGAAACAGTCCATTAAACCTGGTTTCGATCAATATTTTAGAGGATAATGCATGTTAGGTCTAGGTTAGGCCTGGGATTTGCCCTCATCAGGCTCATACTTTCGCGTTTTTCACATGCTTGTTGAAGAGATCCTGGGCTTTTTCTGGATTGAATCACGTAGTAATGTGGTACCACACTGGAACTGTCGATTAAACCTGGTTTCGATCAATATTTTAGAGAATAACGCATTTTAGGTCTAGGTTGGTCAGGGATTTGCCGTCATCAGGCTCGTACTTTCGCATATTTCTCATACTTGAGGGCCAGATTCTGGGCTTTTTCTGGTTTGGATCAGGTAGTAATGTGGTACCACACTGAAACAGTCCATTAAACCTGGTTTCGATCAATATTTTAGAGGATAACGCATGTTATGTCTAGTTTAGGCCTGGGATCTGCCCTGATCAGACTCATACTTTCGCATTCTTCACATACTTGTTGAACAGATCCTGGGTTTTTTCTGGTTTGGATCACGTAGTAATGTGGTACCACACTGAAACAGTCGATTAAACCTGGTTTCGATCAATATTTTTGAGGATAACGCATTATAGATATATGTTAGGCCTCGGATTTGCCCACATCAGGGTCATACTTTCACATTTTTCGCATACTTGTTGGCCAGATCCCGGGCATTTTCTGGTTTGGATCCCGTGGTAATGTGGTATCACACTGAAACTGTCAATTAAACCAGGTTTCCGTCAATATTTTAAAGCATAACACATGTTAGGTCTGGGATAGGTCCGGGATTTGCCCTCATCAGGCTCATACTTTCGCGTGCCTCACATACCTGTTGAACAGATCCCTGACTTTTTCTGGTTTGGATCAGGTAGTAATGTGGTACCACAGAGAAACAGTCGATTAAACCCGGTTTCGATCAATATTTTTGAGGATAACGCAAGTTATGTCTGGGATAGGTCTGGGGATTTTCCCTCATCAGACACATACTTTCGCATTCTTCACATACTTGTTGACGAAATCCTGGGCTTTTTCTGGATTGGGTCACGTAGTAATGTGGTACCACACTGAAACAGTCCATTCAACCTGGTTTCGATCAATATTTTAGAGAATAATTCATGTTAGGTCTAGGTTTGGTCTGGGATTTGCTCTCATCAGGCTCGTACTTTCGCATTCTTCACATACTTGTTGAACAGATCCGGGGTTTTTTTCTGGTTTGGATCACGTAGTAATGTGGTACCACACTGAAACAGTCAATTAAACCCTTGTTTCGATCAATATTTTTGAGGATAACGCATGTTAGATCTAGGTTAGGCCTGGGATTTTCCCTCACCAGACTCATATTTTCGCATTCTTCACATACTTATTGAACTGATCCTGGGCTTTTCTGGATTGGATCACGTAGTAATGTGGTACCACACTGAAACAGTCAATTAAACCTGGTTTCGATCAATATTTTACAGGATAACGCAAGTTAGCTCTGAGATAGGTCTGGGATTTGCCCTCATCAGGGTCATATTTTCGCGTTTTTCACATACTTCTTGAACAGATCCTGGGTTTTTTCTTGTTTCGATCACGTAGCAATGCGGTACCACACTGAAAGAGACGATTAATCCTGGTTTCGATTAATATTTTAGAGGATAACACATGTTAAGTCTAGGTTAGATCTGGGATTTGCCCTCATCAGGGTCATACTTTCGCAGTTTTAACATACATGTAAACCTGATCGATGGTTTTCTCTGCTTTGGATCACGTCGTAAAGTGGTACCACACTGAAACGGTCAATTAAACCTGGTTTCGATCAATATTTTATAGGATATCGCACGTTAGGACTAGGTTAAGCCAGGAATTTTCCCTCATCAGACTCATACTTTGGCGTTCTTCACATACTTGTTGACGAAATCTTGAGCTTCTTCTGGTTTGGATCACGTAGTAATGTGGTACCACACTGAAACAGTCGATTGAACCTGGTTTCGATCAATATTTTTGAGGATAACGCATGTTAGGTCTAGGTTAGGCCTGGAATTTTACCTCATCAGACTCATACTTTCGCATACATCACATACTTGTTGAACAGATCCTGGGTTTCTTCTGGTTTGGATCACCTAGTAATGTGGTACCACACTGAAACAGTCTATTAAGCCTGGCTTCGATCAATATTTTAGAGGATAACGCAAGTTAGGTCTGGGATAGGTCTAGGATTTGCCCCCATCAGGCTCATACCTTCGCATATTTCTCATACTTGTTGGCTAGATCCTGGGCTTTTTCTGGATTGGATCACGTAGTAATGTGTTACCACACTGAAACTGTCAATTAAACCTGGTTTCCGTCAATATTTTAGGGGATTACACATGTTAGGTCTAGGATTTGCCCTCATCAGTCTCATACTTTCGCATTCTTCACATACTTCTTGAACAGATTCTGGGTTTTTTCTGGTTTAGATCACGTAGTAATGTGGTACCACACTGAAACAGACTCATTAAACCTGGTTTCGATTAATATTATAGAGGATAACACACGTTAGGTCTAGGTTAGGTCTGGGATTTGCCCTCATCAGGGTCACACTTACGCAGTTTTAACATACATGTTGACCTGATGGATGGCTTTTTCTGCTTTGGATAACGTCGTAAAGTGGTACCACACTGAAACAGTCAATTAAACCTGGTTTCGATCAATATTTTATAGGATAACGCAAGTTAGGTCTACGACAGGTCTGGGATTTGCACTTATCAGGGTCATATTTTCGCGTTTTTCACATACCTGTTGAACAGATCCCTGACTTTTTCTGGTTTGGATCAGGTAGTAATGTGGTACCACACTGAAACAGTCCATTAAACCTGGTTTCGATCAATATTTTAGAGGATAACACATGTTATGTCTAGGTTAGGCCTGAGATCTGCCCTCATCAGACTCATACTTTCGCATTCTTCACATACTTGTTGAACAGATCCTGGGTTTTTTTCTGGTTTGGATCACGTAGTAATGTGGTACCACACTGAAACAGTCCATTAAACCTTGTTTCGATCAACATTTTTGAGGACAACTCATGTTAGGTCTAGGTTAGGCCTGGGATTTTCCCTCATCAGACTCATACTTTCGCATTCTTCACATACTTGTTGAACATATCCTGGGTTTTTTCTGGTTTGGATCGCGTAGTAATGTGGTACCACACTGAAACAGTCAATTAAACCTGGTTTCGATCAATATTTTATAGGCTAACGCACGTTAGGTCTGGGATAGGTCTGGGATTTGCCCTCATCAGGGTCATACTTTCGTATTTTTCACATACTTGTTGAACAGATCCTGGGATTTTTTCTGGTTTGGATCTCGTAGTAATGTGGAACCACACTGGAACAGTCAATTAAACATGGTCTTGATAAATATTTTAGAGGATAACGCATGTTAGGTCAGGGCCAGGTCTAGGATTTGCCCTCATCAGCGTCATACTTTCGCATATTTCTCATACTTGTTGGCTAGACCCTGGGCTTTTTCTGGATTGTATCACGAAGTACTGTGTTACCACACTGAAACTGTCAATTAAACCTGGTTTCCGTCAATATTTTAGAGGATTACACATGTTAGGTCTAGGATTTGCCCTCATCAGTCTCATACTTTCGCATTCTTCACATACTTCTTGAACAGATTCTGGGTTTTTTCTGGTTTCGGTCACGTAGTAATGTGGTACCACACTGAAACAGACTCATAAAACCTGGTTTCGATTAATATTCTAGACGATAACACACGTTAGGTCTAGGTTAGGTCTGGGATTTGCCCTCATCAGGGACATACTTACGCAGTTTTAACATACATGTTGACCTGATCGATGGTTTTTTCTGCTTTGGATCACGTCGTAAAGTGGTACCACACTGAAACAGTCAATTAAACCTGGTCTCGATAAACATTTTATAGGATAACGCAAGTTAGGTCTGGGACAGTTCTGGGATTTGCACTTATCAGGGTCATATTTTCGCGTTTTTCACATACCTGTTGAACAGATCCCTGACTGTTTCTGGTTTGGATCATGTTCTAATGTGGTACCACGCTGAAACAGTCCATTATACCTGGTTTCGATCAATATTTTAGAGGATAACGCATGTTAGGTCTAGGTTAGGCCTGAGATTTGCCCTAATCAGGGTCATACTTTCGCAGTTTTAGCATACATGTTGACCTGAGCGAGTGTTTTTTCTGCATTGGATCGGGTAGCAATGTGGTACCACTCTAAAACAGTCAATTAAACCTGGTTTCGAACAATGTTTTAGAGGATAACGCAAGTTATGTCTGGGATAGTTCTGGGATTTGCCCTCATCAGGCTCATACTTTCGCGTTTTTCACATGCTTGTTGAAGAGATCCTGGGCTTTTTCTGCATTGGATAACGTAGTAATGTGGTACCACACTGAAACAGTCCATTAAAGCTGGTTCGATCAATATTTTAGAGAATAACGCATTTTAGGTCTAGGTTAGGTCAGGGATTTGCTCTCATCAGGCTCGTACTTTCGCATATTTCTCATACTTGAGGGCCAGATTCTGGGCTTTTTCTGGTTTGGATCAGGTAGTAATGTGGTACCACACTGAAACAGTCCATTAAACCTGGTTTCGATCAATATTTTAGAGGATAACGCATGTTATGTCTAGGTTAGGCCTGGGATCTGCCCTCATCAGACTCATACTTTCGCATTCTTCACATACTTGTTGAACAGATCCTGGGTTTTTTTCTGGTTTGGATCACGTAGTAATGTGGTACCACACTGAAACAGTCGATTAAACCTGGTTTCGATCAATATTTTTGAGGATAACGCATTATAGATATATGTTAGGCCTGGGATTTGCCCACATCAGGGTCATACTTTCACATTTTTCGCATACTTGTTGGCCAGATCCCGGGCATTTTGTGGTTTGGATCCCGTGGCAATGTGGTACCACACTGAAACTGTCAATTAAACCAGGTTTCCGTCAATATTTTAAAGCATAACACATGTTAGGTCTGGGATAGGTCCGGGATTTGCCCTCATCAGGCTCATACTTTCGCGTTTCTCACATACCTGTTGAACAGATCCCTGACTTTTTCTGGTTTGGATCACGTAGTAATGTGGTACCACAGAGAAACAGTCGATTAAACCCGGTTTCGATCAATAAGTTATGTCTGGGATAGGTCTGGGGATTTTCCCTCATCAGACACATACTTTCGCATTCTTCACATACTTGTTGACGAAATCCTGGGCTTTTTCTGGATTGGGTCACGTAGTAATGTGGTACCACACTGAAACAGTCCATTCAACCTGGTTTCCATCAATATTTTAGAGAATAATTCATGTTAGGTCTAGGTTTGGTCTGGGATTTGCTCTCATCAGGCTCGTACTTTCGCATTCTTCACATACTTGTTGAACAGATCCGCGGTTTTTTTCTGGTTTGGATCACGTAGTAATGTGGTACCACACTGAAACAGTCAATTAAATCTTTGTTTCGATCAATATTTTTGAGGATAACGCATGTTAGATCTAGGTTAGGCCAGGGATTTTCCCTCATCAGACTCATATTTTCGCATTCTTCACATACTTCCTGAACAGATCCTGGGCTTTTCTGGATTGGATCACGTAGTAATGCGGTACCGCACTGAAACAGTCAATTAAACCTGGTTTCGATCAATATTTTACTGGATAACGCAAGTTAGCTCTGAGATAGGTTTGGGATTTGCCCTCATCAGGGTCATATTTTCGCGTTTTTCACATACTTCCTGAACAGATCCTGGGTTTTTTCTTGTTTCGATCACGTAGTTATGCGGTACCACACTGAAACAGACCATTAATCCTGGTTTCGATTAATATTTTAGAGGATAACACATGTTAAGTCTAGGTTAGATCTGGGATTTGCCCTCATCAGGGTCATACTTTCGCAGTTTTAACATACATGTAAACCTGATCGATGGTTTTCTCTGCTTTGGATCACGTCGTAAAGTGGTACCACACTGAAACGGTCAATTAAACCTGGTTTCGATCAATATTTTATAGGATAACGCACGTTAGGACTAGGTTAAGCCAGGAATTTTCCCTCATCAGACTCATACTTTGGCGTTCTTCACATACTTGTTGACGAAATCCTGAGCTTCTTCTGGATTGGATCACGTAGTAATGTGGTACCACACTGAAAAAGTCCATTCAACCTGGTTTCGATCAATATTTTAGAGAATAATTCATGTTAGGTCTAGGTTTGGTCTGGGATTTCCTCTCATCAGGCTCGTACTTTCGCATTCTTCACATACTTGTTGAACAGATCCGGGGTTTCTTTCTGGTTTGGATCACGTAGTAATGTGGTACCACACTGAAACAGTCGATTGAACCTGGTTTCGATCAATATTTTTGAGGATAACGCATGTTAGGTCTAGGTTAGGCCTGGAATTTTACCTCATCAGACTCATACTTTCGCATACATCACATACTTGTTGAACAGATCCTGGGTTTCTTCTGGTTTGGATCACCTAGTAATGTGGTACCACACTGAAACAGTCTATTAAGCCTGGCTTCGATCAATATTTTAGAGGATAACGCAAGTTAGGTCTGGGATAGGTCTAGGATTTGCCCCCATCAGGCTCATACCTTCGCATATTTCTCATACTTGTTGGCTAGATCCTGGGCTTTTTCTGGATTGGATCACGTAGTAATGTGTTACCACACTGAAACTGTCAATTAAACCTGGTTTCCGTCAATATTTTAGAGGATTACACATGTTAGGTCTAGGATTTGCCCTCATCAGTCTCATACTTTCGCATTCTTCACATACTTCTTGAACAGATTCTGGGTTTTTTCTGGTTTCGATCACGTAGTAATGTGGTACCACACTGAAACAGACTCATTAAACCTGGTTTCGATTAATATTATAGAGGATAACACACGTTAGGTCTAGGTTAGGTCTTGGATTTGCCCTCATCAGGGTCACACTTACGCAGTTTTAACATACATGTTGACCTGATGGATGGCTTTTTCTGCTTTGGATTATGTCGTAAAGTGATACCACACTGAAACAGTCAATTAAACCTGGTTTCGATCAATATTTTATAGGATAACGCAAGTTAGGTCTGCGACAGGTCTGGGATTTGCACTTATCAGGGTCATATTTTCGCGTTTTTCACATACCTGTTGAACAGATCCCTGACTTTTTCTGGTTTGGATCAGGTAGTAATGTGGTACCACACTGAAACAGTCCATTAAACCTGGTTTCGATCAATATTTTAGAGGATTACACATGTTATGTCTAGGGTAGGCCTGGGATCTGCCCTCATCAGACTCATACTTTCGCATTCTCCACATACTTGTTGAACAGATCCTGGGTTTTTTTCTGGTTTGGATCACGTAGTAATGTGGTACCACACTGAAACAGTCCATTAAACCTTGTTTCGATCAACATTTTTGAGGACAACTCATGTTAGGTCTAGGTTAGGCCTGGGATTTTCCCTCATCAGACTCATACTTTCGCATTCTTCACATACTTGTTGAACATATCCTGGGTTTTTTCTTGTTTGGATCGCGTAGTAATGTGGTACCACACTGAAACAGTCAATTAAACCTGGTTTCGATCAATATTTTATAGGCTAACGCACGTTAGGTCTGGGATAGGTCTGGGATTTGCCCTCATCAGGGTCATACTTTCGTATTTTTCACATACTTGTTGAACAGATCCTGGGATTTTTTCTGGTTTGGATCTCGTAGTAATGTGGAACCACACTGAAACAGTCAATTAAACATGGTCTTGATAAATATTTTAGAGGATAACGCATGTTAGGTCAGGGCCAGGTCTAGGATTTGCCCTCATCAGCGTCATACTTTCGCATATTTCTCATACTTGTTGGCTAGACCCTGGGCTTTTTCTGGATTGTATCACGAAGTACTGTGTTACCACACTGAAACTGTCAATTAAACCTGGTTTCCGTCAATATTTTAGAGGATTACACATGTTAGGTCTAGGATTTGCCCTCATCAGTCTCATACTTTCGCATCCTTCACATACTTGTTGAACATATCCTGGCTTTTTCTGGTTTGGATCACGTAGTAATGTGGTACCACACTGAAAGAGTCAATTAAATCTGGTGTCGATTAATATTTTAGTGGATAATGCATGTTAGATCTAGGTTAGGCCTGGGATTTGCACCCATCAGACTCATACTTTTGCATTCTTCACATACTTGTTGAACAGATCCTGGGTTTTTTCTGGTTTCGGTCACGTAGTAATGTGGTACCACACTGAAACAGACTCATAAAACCTGGTTTCGATTAATATTCTAGACGATAACACACGTTAGGTCTAGGTTAGGTCTGGGATTTGCCCTCATCAGGGACATACTTACGCATTCTTCACATACTTGTTGAACTGATCCTGGGCTTTTCTGGATTGGATCATGTAGTAATGTGGTACCACACTGAAACTGTCATTTAAACGTGGCTTCCGTCAATATTTTACAGGATAACACATGCTAGGTCTAGGTTAGGTCTAGGATTTGCCCTCATCAGGGTCATACTTTCGCAGTTTTAACATACCTGTTGACCAGAGCGAGGGTTTTTTCTGCTTTGGATCACGTAGCAAAGTGGTACCACACTGAAACAATCGATTAAACCTGGTTTAGATCAATATTTTTGAGGATAACGCATGTTAGGTCTAGGTTAGGCCTGGGAGTTTCCCTCATCAGACTCATACTTTCGCATACTTCGCATACTTGTTGAAGAAATCCTGGGCTTTTTCTGGATTGGATCACGTAGTAATGTGGTACCACACTGAAACAGTCCATTCAACCTTGTTTCGATCAATATTTTAGAGAATAATTCATGTTAGGTCCAGGTTAGGTCTGGGATTTTCCCTCATTGGACTCATACTTTCGTATTCTTCACATACTTGTTGAAGTAATCCTGGGCTTTTTCTGGATTGGATCACGTAGTAATGTGGTACCACACTGAAACTGTCAATTAAACCTGGTTTCCGTCAATATTTTAGAGGATTACACATGTTAGGTCTAGGTTAGGTCTAGGATTTGCCCTCATCACACTCATACTTTCGCATTCTTCACATACTTGTTTGCTAGATCCTGGGCTTTTTCTGGATTGCATCAGGTAGTCTTGTGGTACCACACTGAAACTGTCAATTAAACCTGGTTACCGTCAATATTTTAGAGGATTACACATGTTAGGTCTAGGATTTGCCCTCATCAGTCTGATACTTTCGCATTCTTCACATACTTGTTGAACATATCCTGGCTTTTTCTGGTTTGGATCACGTAGTAATGTGGTACCACACTGAAAGAGTCAATTAAATCTGGTGTCGATTAATATTTTAGTGGATAATGCATGTTAGATCTAGGTTAGGCCTGGGATTTGCACCCATCAGACTCATACTTTTGCATTCTTCACATACTTGTTGAACAGATCCTGGGTTTTTTCTAGTTTGGATCACGTAGTAATGTGGTACCACACAGAAACAGTCGATTAAACCTGGTATCGATCAATATTTTTGAGGATAACGCAGATTAGGTCTCGATTTGGTCTAGGATTTGCCCTTATCTGGGTCATACTCTCGCATGTTACTCAAACTTGTTGGCCAGATTCTGGACTTTCACTGGTCTGGATCACGTAGTAATGTGGTACCACACGGAAACAGTCCATTAAACCTGGTTTCGATCAATATTTTATAGGATAACGCAAGTTAGGTCTGGGACAGGTCTGGGATTTGCACTTATCAGGGTCATATTTTCGCGTTTTTCACATACCTGTTGAACAGATCCCTGACTTTTTCTGGTTTGGATCAGGTAGTAATGTGGTACCACAGAGAAACAGTCGATTAAACCCGGTTTCGATCAATATTTTTGAGGATAACGCATGTTAGGTCTAGGTTAGGCCTGGGATTTTCCCTCATCAGACACATACTTTCGCATTCTTCACATAATTGTTCAAGAAATCCTGGGCTTTTTCTGGATTGTATCACGTAGTAAGGTGGTACCACACTGAAACTGACAATTAAACCTGGTTTCCGTCAATAATTTAGAGGATTACACATGTTAGGTCTAGGATTTGCCCTCATCAGTCTCATACTTTCGCATCCTTCACATACTTGTTGAACATATCCTGGCTTTTTCTGGTTTGGATCACGTAGTAATGTGGTACCACACTGAAAGAGTCAATTAAATCTGGTGTCGATTAATATTTTAGTGGATAATGCATGTTAGATCTAGGTTAGGCCTAGGATTTGCACCCATCAGACTCATAGTTTTGCATTCTTCACATACTTGTTGAACAGATCCTGGGTTTTTTCTAGTTTGGATCACGTAGTAATGTGGTACCACACAGAAACAGTCGATTAAACCTGGTATCGATCAATATTTTTGAGGATAACGCATGTTAGGTCTCGATTTGGTCTAGGATTTGCCCTCATCTGGGTCATACTCTCGCATGTTACTCAAACTTGTTGGCCAGCTTCTGGGCTTTCACTGGTCTGGATCACGTAGTAATGTGGTACCACACTGAAAAAGTACATTCAACCTGGTTTCGATCAATATTTTAGTGGATAACGCAAGTTAGGTCTGGGAAAGTTCTGGGATTTGCCCGCATCAGGGTCATATTTTCGCATTTCTCACATACTTGTTGAACAGATCCTGGGTTTTTTCTTGTTTCGATCACGTACTAATGTGGTACCACACTAAAACAGTCAACTAAACCTGGTTTCGATCAATGTTTTTGAGGATAACGCAAGTTATGTCTGGGATACGTCTGGGATTTGCCCTCATCAGGCTCATACTTTCGCGTTTTTCACATACTTGTTGAAGAGATCTTGGGCTTTTTCTGGATTGGATCACGTAGTAATGTGGTACCACACTGAAACAGTCCATTCAACCTGGTTTCGATCAATATTTTTGAGGATAACGCATGTTAGGTCTAGGTTAGGTCTGGGATTTGCTCTCATCAGGCTCGTACTTTCGCATTCTTCACATACTTGTTGAACAGAGCCGGGGTTTTTTTCTAGTTTGGATCACGTAGTAACGTGGTGCCACACTGAAACAGTCGATTTAACCTGGTTTCGATCAATATTTTTGAGGATAACGCATGTTAGGTCTAGGTTAGGTCTGGGATATGCTCTCATCAGGCTCATACTTTCGCATATTTCTCATACTTGTAGGCTAGATCCTGGGCTTTTTCGGGATTGGATCTCGTAGTAATGTGGTACCACACTGAAACTGTCAATTAAACCTGGTTTCCGTCAATATTTTAGAGGATTACACATGTTAGGTCTAGGTTAGATCTAGGATTTGCCCTCATCAGACTCATACTTTCGCATTCTTCACATACTTGTTGAACAGATCCCGGGTTTCTACTGGTTTGGATCACGTAGTAATGTGGTACCACACTGAAACAGTCGATTAAACCTGGTTTCGATCAATATTTTTGAGGATAACGCAAGTTAGGTCTGGGATAGGTCGGGGATTTGCCCTCATCAGGGTCATATTTTCGCATTTTTCACATACTTGTTGAACAGATCCTGGGATTTTTTCTGGTTTGGATCACGTAGTAATGTGGTACCACACTGAAGCAGTCCATTAAACCTGGTTTCGATCAATATTTTAGAGGATAACTCATGTTAGGTCTAGGTTAGGTCTGGCATGTGCTCTCATCAGGCACATACTTTCGCATATTTCTCATTCTTGCTGGCCAGATCCTAGGCTTCCACTGGTTTGGATCACGCAGTAATGTGGTACCACACTGAAGCAGTCAATTAAACCTGGTCTTGATAAATATTTTAGACGATAACGCGTGTTAGGTCTGGGTTAGGTCTAGGATTTGCCCTCATCAGGCTCATACTTTCGCATATTTCTCATACTTGTTTGCTAGATCCTGGGCTTTTTCTAGATTGGATCACGTTGTAATGTTGTACCACACTGAAACTGTCATTTAAACGTGGTTTCCGTCAATATTTTAGAGGAAAGCACATGTTAGGCCTAGGTTAGGTCTGGGATTTGCCCTTATCAGTCTCATACTTTCGCATTATTCACATAGTTCTTGGACAGATCCTGGGTTGTTTCTTGATTCGATCACGTAGCAAAGTGGTACCACACTGAAACAGTCGCCTAAACCTGGTTTCGATCAATATTTTACAGGATAACGCATGTTAGGTCTAGGTAAGGCCTGGGATTTTCCCTCATCAGACTCATACTTTCGCGTTTTTCACATGCTTGTTGCAGAGATCCTGGGCTTTTTCTGGATTGGATCACGTAGTAATGTGGTACCACACTGGAACAATCCATTAAACCTGGTTTCGATCAATATTTTAGAGAATAACGCATGTTATGTCTAGTTTAGGCCTGGGATCTGCCCTCATCAGACTCATACTTTCGCATTCTTCACATACTTCTTGAACAGATCCTGGGTTTTTTTCTGGTTTGGATCACGTAGTAATTTGGTACCACACTGAAACGGTCGATTAAACCTGGTTTCGATCAATATTTTTGAGGATAACGCATTATAGATATATGTTAGGCCTGGGATTTGCCCACATCAGGGTCATACCTTCACATTTTTCGCATACTTGTTGGCCAGATCCCGGGCATTTTCTGGTTTGGATCACGTAGTAATGTGGTACCACACGGAAACAGTCCATTAAACCTGGTTCCGATCAATATTTTATAGGATAACACAAGTTAGGTCTGGGACAGGTCTGGGATTTTCCCTCATCAGACACATACTTTCGCATTCATCACATACTTGTTGAACAGATCCTGGGCTTTTCTGGATTGGATCATGTAGTAATGTGGTACCACACTGAAACTGTCAATTAAACCTGGTTTCCGTCAATATTTTAGAGGATTACACATGTTAGGTCTAGGTTAGGTCTAGGATTTGCCCTCATCAGACTCATACTTTCGCATTCTTCACATACTTGTTGAACAGATCCTGGGTTTCTACTGGTTTGGATCACGTAGTAATGTGGTACCACACTGAAACAGTCCATTCAACCTGGTTTCGATCAATATTTTAGAGAATAATTCATGTTAGGTCTAGGTTTGGTCTGGGATTTGCCCTGATCAGGCTCGTACTTTCGCATACTTCACATACTTGTTGAACAGATACTGGGTTTTTTCTGGTTTGGATCACGTAGTAATGTGGTACCACACTGAAACAGTCAATTAAACCTGGTTTCGATCAATATTTAAGAGGATAACGCATGTTAGGTCTAGCTTAGGCCAGGGATTTGCCCCCATCAGGGTCATCCTTTCGCAGTTTTAACATACATATTGACCTGCGCGAGGGTTTTTTCTGCTTTGGATCACGTAGCAAAGTGGTACCACACTAAAACAGTCAATTAAACCTGGTTTCGATAAATATTTTAGAGGCTAACGCAAGTTATGTCTGGGATAGGTCTGGGATATGCCCTCATCAGGCTCATACTTTCGCGTTTTTCACATACTTCCTGAACAGATCCTGGGTTTTATCTGGTTTGGATCACGTAGTAATGTGGTACCACACTGAAGCAGTCCATTAAACCTGATTTCGATAAATATTTTAGAGTATAACGAGTGTTAGGTCTGGGCCAGGTCTAGGATTTGCCCTCATCAGGCTCATACTTCCGCATATATCTCATACTTGTTGGCTAGATCCTGGGCTTTTTCTGGATTGGGTCACGTAGTAATGTGGTGCCACACTGAAACAGTCCATTCAACCTGGTTTCGATCAATATTTTAGGGAATAATGCATGTTAGGTCTAGGTTAGGTCTGGGATTTGCTCTCATCAGGCTCGTACTTTCGCATTCTTCACATACTTGTTGAACAGATCCGGGGTTTTTCTCCGGTTTGGATCACGTAGTAATGTGGTACCACACTGAAACAGTCGATTAAACCTGGTTTCGACCAATATTTTTGGGGATAACGCAAGTTAGGTCTGGGATAGGTCGGGGATTTGCCCTCATTAGGGCCATATTTTCGCATTTTTCACATACTTGTTGAACAGATCCTGGGTTTTTTCTGGTTTGGATCGCGTAGTATTGTGGTACCACACTGAAACAGTCAATTAAACCTGGTCTTGATAAATATTTTAGACGATAACGCGTGTTAGGTCTGGGTTAGGTCTAGGATTTGCCCTCATCAGGATCATACTTTCGCATATTTCTCATACTTCTTTGCTAGATCCTGGGCTTTTTCTGGATTGAATCACGTTGTAATGTTGTACCACACTGAAACTGTCATGTAAACGTGGTTTCCGTCAATATTTTAGAGGAAAGCACATGTTAGGCCTAGGTTAGGTCTAGGATTTGCCCTCATCAGTCTCATACTTTCGCATTATTCACATAGTTCTTGGACAGATCCTGGGTTGTTTCTTGATTCGATCACGTAGTAATGTGGTACCACACTGAAACAGACAATTAAACCGGGTTTCGATTAATATTTTAGAGGATAACACATGTTAAGTGTAGGTTAGGTCTGGGATCTGCCCTCATCAGGGTCATACTTTCGCAGTTTTAACGTACATGTAAACCTGATCGATGGTCTTTTCTGCTTTGGATCACGTCGTAAAGTGGTACCACACTGAAACAGTCCTTTAAACCTGGTTTCGATCAATATTTTATAGGATAACGCAAGTTAGGTCTGGGACAGGTCTGGGATTTGCACTCATTAGGCTCATACTTTCGCGATTTTCACAAACATGTTGAAGAGATCCTGGGCTTTTTTTGGTTTGGATCACGTAGTAATGTGGTACCACACTGAAACCGTCAATTAATCCTGGTTACGATCAATATTTTAGAGGATAACGCACGTTAGGACTAGGTTAAGCCAGGAATTTTCCCTCATCAGAGTCATACTTTCGCGTTCTTCACATACTTGTTGACGAAATCCTGGGCTTCTTCTGGATTGGATCAGGTAGTAATGTGGTACCACACTGAAACAGACCATTAAACCTGATTTCGATTAATATCACAGAGGATAACGCATGTTAGGTCTGGGCTAGGTCTAGGATTTGCCCTCATCAGGCTCATACTTCCGCATATATCTCATACTTGTTGGCTAGATCCTGGGCTTTTTCTGGATTGGGTCACGTAGTAATGTGGTGCCACACTGAAACAGTCCATTCAACCTGGTTTCGATCAATATTTTAGAGAATAATTCATGTTAGGTCTAGGTTTGGTCTGGGATTTGCTCTCATCAGGCTCGTACTTTCGCATACTTCACATACTTGTTGAACAGATCCTGGGTTTTTTCTGGTTTGGATCACGTAGTAATGTGGGACCACACTGAAACAGACAATTAAACCGGGTTTCGATTAATATTTTAGAGGATAACACATGTTAAGTGTAGGTTAGGTCTGGGATCTGCCCTCATCAGGGTCATACTTTCGCATTTTTAACGTACATGTAAACCTGATCGATGGTCTTTTCTGCTTTGGATCACGTCGTAAAGTGGTACCACACTGAAACAGACCATTAAACCTGATTTCGATTAATATCACAGAGGATAACGCATGTTAGGTCTGGGCTAGGTCTAGGATTTGCCCTCATCAGGCTCATACTTTCGCATACTTCACATACTTGTTGAACAGATTCTGGGTTTTTTCTGGTTTCGATCACGTAGTAATGTGGTACCACACTGAAACAGACTCATTAAACCTGGTTTCGATTAATATTATAGAGGATAACACACGTTAGGTCTAGGTTAGGTCTGGGATTTGCCCTCATCAGGGTCATACTTACGCAGTTTTAACATACATGTTGACCTGATCGATGGCTTTTTCTGCTTTGGATCACGTCGTAAAGTGGTACCACACTGAAACAGTCAATTAAACCTGGTTTCGATCAATATTTTATAGGATAACGCAAGTTAGGTCTGCGACAGGTCTGGGACTTGCACTTATCAGGGTCATATTTTCGCGTTTTTCATATACCTGTTGAACAGATCCCTGACTTTTTCTGGTTTGGATCACGTACTAATGTGGTACCACACTGAAACAGTCCATTAAACCTGGTTTCGATCAATATTTTAGAGGATGACGCATGTTAGGTCTAGGTTAGGCCTGAGATTTGCCCTCATCAGGGTCATACTTTCGCAGTTTTAACATACATGTTGACCTGAGCGAGTGTTTTTTCTGCATTGGATCGCGTAGCAATGTGGTACCACACTAAAACAGTCAATTAAACCTGGTTTGGAACAATATTTTAGAGAATAACGCATTTTAGGTCTAGGTTAGGTCTGGGATTTGCCCCCATCAGGGTCATACTTTCGCATATTTCTCATACTTGATGGCCAGAGTCTGGGCTTTTTCTGGTTTGGATCACGTAGTAAACTGGTACCACACTGAAACAGTCCATTAAACCTTGTTTCGATCAATATTTTTGAGGACAACTCATGTTAGGTCTAGGTTAGGCCAGGGATTTTCCCTCATCGGACTCATACTTTCGCATTCTTCACATACTTGTTGAACATATCCTGGGTTTTTTCTGGTTTGGATCGCGTAGTAATGTGGTACCACACTGAAACGGTCGATTGAACCTGGTTTCGATCAATATTTTTGAGGATAACGCATTATAGATATATGTTAGGCCTGGGATTTGCCCTCATCAGGCTCATACTTTCGCGTTTTTCACATACTTGTTGAAGAGATCTTGGGCTTTTTCTTTTTTGGGTCACGTAGTAATGTGGTACCACACTGAAACAGTCCATTAAACCTTGTTTCGATCAATATTTTTGAGGACAACTCATGTTAGGTCTAGGTTAGGCCAGGGATTTTCCCTCATCAGACTCATACTTTCGCATTCTTCACATACTTGTTGACGAAATCCTGGGCTTTTTCTGGATTGGGTCACGTAGTAATGTGGTACCACACTGAAACAGTCCATTCAACCTGGTTTCGATCAATATTTTAGAGAATAATTGATGTTAGGTCTAGGTTAGGTCTGGGATTTGCTGTCATCAGGCTCGTACTTTCGCATTCTTCACATACATGTTGAACAGATCCGGGGTTTTTCGCTGCTTTGGATCACGTAGTAATGTAGTACCACACTGACAGAGTCAATTAAACCTGGTTTCGATCAATATTTTATAGGATAACGCAAGTTAGGTCTGGGACAGGTCTGGGATTTGC
This sequence comes from Colletes latitarsis, assembly GCF_051014445.1. NCBI lineage: Eukaryota > Metazoa > Arthropoda > Insecta > Hymenoptera > Colletidae > Colletes > Colletes latitarsis. Next base: position 1,953,082 of record NC_135136.1, on the reverse strand, counting down.
ACACATCAGGGTCATATTTTCGCGTTTTTCACATAGTTGTTGAACAGATCCCTGGCTTTTTCTGGTTTGGATCACGTACTAATGTGGTACCAGACTGAATCAGTGCAATAAACCTGGTTTCGATCAATATTTTTGAGGATAACGCATGTTATGTCTAGTTTAGGCCTGGGATCTGCCCTCATCAGACTCATACTTTCGCATTCTTCACATACTTGTTGAACAGATCCTGGGTTTTTTCTGGTTTGGATCGCGTAGTAATGTGGTACCACACTGAAACGGTCGATTGAACCTGGTTTCGATCAATATTTTTGTGGATAACGCATTATAGATATATGTTAGGCCTGGGATTTGCCCTCATCAGGCTCACACTTTCGCGTTTTTCACATACTTGTTGAAGAGATCTTGGGCTTTTTCTTTTTTGGATCTCGTAGTAATGTGGTACCACACTGACAGAGTCAATTAAACCTGGTTTCGATCAATATTTTATAGGATAACGCAAGTTAGGTCTGGGACAGGTCTGGGATTTGCACACATCAGGGCCATATTTTTGCGTTTTTCACATAGTTGTTGAACAGATCCCTGGCTTTTGCTGGTTTGGATCACGTACTAATGTGGTACCACACTGAAACAGTCCAATAAACCTGGTTTCCATCCAATAAAGTTGGATCAATATTTTTGAGGATAACGCATGTTATGTCTAGTTTAGGCCTGGGATCTGCCCTCATCAGACTCATACTTTCGCATTTTTCGCATACTTGTTGGCCAGATCCCGGGCATTTTCTGGTTTGGATCCCGTGGTAATGTGGTATCACACTGAATCTGTCATTTAAACCTGGTCTTGATAAATATTTTAGACGATAACGCGTGTTAGGTCTGGGTTAGGTCTAGGATTTGCCCTCATCAGGGCCATATTTTCGCATTTTTCACATACTTGTTGAACAGATCCTGGGTTTTGTCTGGTTTGGATCGCGTAGTATTGTGGTACCACACTGAAACAGTCAATTAAACCTGGTCTTGATAAATATTTTAGACGATACCGCGTGTTAGGTCTGGGTTAGGTCTAGGATTTGCCCTCATCAGGCTCATACTTTCGCATATTTCTCATACTTGTTTGCTAGATCCTGGGCTTTTTCTGGATTGAATCACGTTGTAATGTGGTACCACACTGAAACCGTCAATTAATCCTGGTTACGATCAATATTTTAGAGGATAACGCACGTTAGGACTAGGTTAAGCCAGGAATTTTCCCTCATCAGACTCATACTTTCGCGTTCTTCACATACTTGTTGACGAAATCCTGGACTTCTTCTGGATTGGATCACGTAGTAATGTGGTACCACACTGAAACAGTCCATTCAACCTGGTCTCGATCAGTATTTTTGAGGATAACGCATGTTAGGTCTATGTTAGGCCTGGGATTTTACCTCATCAGACTTATACTTTCGCATACTTCACATACTTGTTGAACAGATCCTGGGTTTTTTCTGGTTTGGATCACGTAGTAATGTGGTACCACACTGAAACAGTCAATTAAACCTGGCTTCGATCAATATTTTAGAGGATAACGCAAGTTAGGTCTGAGATAGGTCTGGGATTTGCCCTCATCAGGGTCATGTTTTCGTATATTTCACATACTTGTTGAACACATCCTGGGATTTTTTCTGGTTTGGATCACGTAGTAATGTGGAACCACACTGAAACAGTCAATTAAACATGGTCTTGATAAATATTTCAGAGGATAACGCATGTTATGTCTGGGCCAGGTCTAGGATTTGCCCTCATCAGGCTCATACTTTCGCATATTTCTCATACTTGTTGGCTAGATCCTGGGCTTTTTCTGGATTGGATCACGTAGTAATGTGTTACCACACTGAAACTGTCAATTAAACCTGGTTTCCGTCAATATTTTAGAGGATTACACATGTTAGGTCTAGGATTTGCCCTCATCAGTCTCATACCTTCGCATTCTTCACATACTTCTTGAACAGATTCTGGGTTTTTTCTGGTTTCGATCACGTAGTAATGTGGTACCACACTGAAACAGACTCATTAAACCTGGTTTCGATTAATATTATAGAGGATAACACACGTTAGGTCTAGGTTAGGTCTGGGATTTGCCCTCATCAGGGTCATACTTCCGCAGTTTTAACATACATGTAGACCTGATCGATGGTTTTTCCTGCTTTGGATCACGTCGTAAAGTGGTACCACACTGAAACAGTCAATTAAACATGGTCTTGATAAATATTTCAGAGGATAACGCATGTTAGGTCTGGGCCAGGTCTAGGATTTGCCCTCATCAGGTTCATACTTTCGCATATTTCTCATACTTGTTTGCTAGATCCTGGGCTTTTTCTGGATTGAATCACGTTGTAATGTGGTACCACACTGAAACCGTCAATTAATCCTGGTTACGATCAATATTTTTGAGGATAACGCATGTTAGGTCTATGTTAGGCCTGGGATTTTACCTCATCAGACTTATACTTTCGCATACTTCACATACTTGTTGAACAGGTCCTGGGTTTTTTCTGGTTTGGATCACGTAGTAATGTGGTACCACACTGAAACAGTCAATTAAACCTGGTCTCGATCATTATCTTAGAGTCTAACGCATGTTATGTCTGGGCTGGGTCTAGGATTTGCCCTCATCAGGCTCATACTTTCGCATATTTCTCCTACTTGTTGGCTAGATCCTGGGCTTTTTCTGGATTGGATGACGTAGTAATGTCGTGCCACACTGAAACTGCCAATTAAACCTGGTTTCCGTCAATATTTTAGAGGATTACACATGTTAGGTCTAGGTTAGGTCTAGGATTTGCTCTCATCAGGGTCATACTTTCGCAGTTTTAACATACATGTCGATCTGATCGAGGGTTTTTTCTGCTTTGGATCACGTAGTAAGGTTGTACCACACTGAAACAGTCCATTACACCTGGTTTCGATCAATATTTTAGAGGATAACGCATGTTATGTCTGGGCTAGGTCTAGGATTTGCCCTCATCAGGCTCATTCTTTCGCATTCTTCACATACTTGTTGAACAGATCCTGGGTTTTTTCTAGTTTGGATCACGTAGTAATGTGGTACCACACTGAAACTGTCATTTAAACGTGGTTTCCGTGAATATTTTAGAGGATTACACATGTTAGGTCTAGGTTAGGTCTAGGATTTGCTCTCATCAGGGTCATACTTTCGCAGTTTTAACATACATGTCGATCTGATCGAGGGTTTTTTCTGCTTTGGATCACGTAGTAAGGTTGTACCACACTGAAACAGTCCATTACACCTGGTTTCGATTAATATTTTAGTGGATAACACATGTTAGGTCTAGGTTAGGTCTGGGATTTTCCCTCATCAGGGTCATACTTTCGCAGTTTTAACATATATGTTGACCTGATCCTGGGCTTTTTCTGGATTGGATGACGTAGTATTGTGGTACCACACTGAAACTGTCAATTTAACCTGGTTTCCGTCAATATTTTAGAGGATAACGCATGTTATGTCTAGGTTAGGCCTCGGATTTGCCATCATCGGGCTCATAGTTTCGCATTCTTCACACACTTCTTGAACAGATTCTATGTTTCTTCTGGTTTCGATCACGTAGTAATGTGGTGCCACACTGAAACAGTCAATTAAACCTGGTTTCGATCAACATTTTAGAGGATAACGCATGTCAGGTCTCGGTTAGGCCTGAGATTTGCCCACATCAGGATCATACTTTCACATTTTTCGCATACTTGTTGGCCAGATCCCGGGCTTTTTCTGGTTTCGATCACGTGGTAATGTGGTACCACACTGAAACAGTCCATTAAACCTGGTTTCGATCAATATTTTATAGGATAACGCAAGTTAGGTCTGGGACAGGTCTGGGATTTGCACTCATCAGGGTCATATTTTCGCGTTTTTCACATAGTTGTAGAACAGATCCTTGACTTTTTCTGGTTTGGATCACGTACTAATGTGGTACCACACTGAAACAGTCCATTAAACCTGGTTTCGATTAATATTTTAGAGGATAACGCATGTTAGGTCTAGGTTAGGCCAGGTATTTGCCCTCATCAGGATCATACTTTCGCAGTATTAACATACATGTTGACCTGAGCGAGGGTTTTTTCTGCTTTGGATCGCGTAGCAGAGTGGTACCACACTAAAACAGTCAATTAAACCTGGTTTCGAACAATGTTTTAGAGGATAACGCAAGTTATGTCTGGGATAGGTCTGGGATTTGCCCTCATCAGGCTCATACTTTCGCGTACTTCACATACTTGTTGAAGAGATCCTGGGCTTTTTCTGGATTGGATCACGTAGTAATGTGGTACCACACTAAAACAGTCAATTAAACCTGGTTTCGATCAATATTTTAGAGGATAACGCATTTCAGGTCTCGGTTAGGCCTGAGATTTGCCCACATCAGGATCATACTTTCACATTTTTCGCATACTTGTTGGCCAGATCCCGGGCTTTTTCTGGTTTCTATCACGTGGTAATGTGGTACCACACTGAAACTGTCAATTAAACCTTGTTTCGATCAATATTTTAGAGGATAACGCAAGTTAGGTCTGGGATAGGTCTGGGATCTGCCCTCATCAGGGTCATACTTTCGCAGTTTTAACATACATGTTGAACAGACCCCTGGCTTTTTCTGGTTTGGATCACGTAGTAATGTGGTACCACACTGAAACGGTCGATTAATCCTGGTTTCGAACAATATTTTAGAGGATAACGCATGTTAGGTCTCGGTTTGGTCTAGGATTTGCCCTCATCAGGCTCATACCTTCGCATATTTCTCATACTTGTTGACCTAATCGATGGTTTTTTCTGCTTTGGATCACGTCGTAAACTGGTACCACACTGATACAGTCAATTAAACCTGGTTTCGATCAATATTTTAGACGATAACTCATGTTAGGTCTAGATTAGGCCTGGGATATGCCCTCATCACACTCATACTTTCGCATTCCTCACTTACTTGTTCAACAGATCCTGGGTTTTTTCTGTTTTCGATCACGTAGTAATGCGGTACCACACCGAAACAGTCGATTAAACCTGGTTTCGATCAATATTTCAGAGGATAACGCATGTCAGGTCTCGGTTAGGCCTGAGATTTGCCCACATCAGGATCATACTTTCACATTTTTCGCATACTTGTTGGCCAGATCCCGGGCTTTTTCTGGTTTGGATCACGTAGTAATGTGGCACCACACTGAAACAGTCCATTAAACCTTGTTTCGATCAATATTTTTCAGCATAACGCATGTTAGGTCTAGATTAGGCCTGGGATTTGCCCTCATCAGACTCATACTATCGCATTCTTCACATACTTGTTGAACACATCCTGAGTTTTTTGCGGTTTGGATCAGGTAGTAATGTGGTACCTCACTGATACAGTCAATTAAACCTGGTTTCGATCAATATTTTAGACGATAACTCATCTTAGGTCTAGATTAGGCCTGGGATATGCCCTCATCACGGTCATACCTTCACAGTTTTAACATACATATTGACGTGATCGTGGGTTTTTTTCTGCTTCGGATCAGGTAGTAATGTGGTACCACACTGAAACTGTCAATTAAACCTTGTTTCGATCAATATTTTAGAGGATAACGCAAGTTAGGTCTGGGATAGGTCTGGGATCTGCCCTCATCAGGGTCATACTTTCGCAGTTTTAACATACATGTTGAACAGACCCCTGGCTTTTTCTGGTTTGGATCACGTAGTAATGTGGTACCACACTGAAACGGTCGATTAATCCTGGTTTCGAACAATATTTTAGAGGATAACGCATGTTAGGTCTCGGTATGGTCTAGGATTTGCCCTCATCAGGCTCATACCTTCGCATATTTCTCATACTTGTTGACCTAATCGATGGTTTTTTCTGCTTTGGATCACGTCGTAAACTGGTACCACACTGATACAGTCAATTAAACCTGGTTTCGATCAATACTTTAGACGATAACTCATGTTAGGTCTAGATTAGGCCTGGGATATGCCCTCATCAGACTCATACTTTCGCATTCCTCACATACTTGTTCAACAGATCCTGGGTTTTTTCTGTTTTCGATCACGTAGCAATGCGGTACCACACCGAAACAGTCGATTAAACCAGGTTTCGATCAATATTTTAGAGGATAACGCGTGCTATGTCGTGGTTAGGCCTGGCATTTTCCCTCATCAGACACATACTTTCGCATTCTTCACATACATGTTGACCTGATCAAGGGTTTTTTCTGCATTGGATCACGTAGTAAAGTGGTACCGCACTAAAACTGTCCATTAAAACTGGATTCGATCAATATTTTAGAGGATAACGCAAGTTATGTCTGGGATAGGTCTGGGATTTGCCCTCATCAGGCTCATACTTTCGCGTTTTTCACATACTTGTTGAACAGGTCCTGGGTTTTTTCTGGTTTGGATCACGTAGTAATGTAGTACCACACTGAAACAGTCAATTAAACCTGGTTTCGATCAATATTTTAGAGGCTAACGCATGTTATGTCTGGGCTGGGTCTAGGATTTGCCCTCATCAGGCTCATACTTTCGCATATTTCTCCTACTTGTTGGCTAGATCCTGGGCTTTTTCTGGATTGGATGACGTAGTAATGTGGTACCACACTGAAACAGTCCATTAAACCTGGTTTCGATCAATATTTTAGAGGATAACGCATGTTATGTCCGGGCTAGGTCTAGTATTTGCCCTCATCAGGCTCACACTTTCGCATATTTCTCATACTTGTTGGCTAGATCCTGGGCTTTTTCTGGATTGGATGACGTAGTAATGTGGTACCACACTGAAACTGTCAATTAAACCTGGTTTCCGTCAATATTTTAGAGGATTACACATGTTAGGTCTAGGTTAGGTCTAGGATTTGCCCTCAGCAGTCTCATACTTTCGCATTCTTCACCCACTTCTTGAACAGATTCTAGGTTTTTTCTGGTTTCGATCACGTAGTAATGTGGTACCATACTGAAACGGATCATTAAACCTGGTTTCGATTAATATTTTAGTGGATAACACATGTTTGGTCTAGATTAGGACTGGAATTAGCCCTCGTCAGGGTCATACTTTCGCAGTTTTAACATACATGTCGACCTGATCGAGGATTTTTTCTGCTTTGGATCACGTAGTAAAGTGGTACCACACTGATACAGTCCCTTAAACCTGGTTTCGATCAAGATTTTAGAGGATAACGCAAGTTAGGTCTGGGATAGGTCTGGGATTTGCCCTCATCAGGGTCATATTTTCGCGTTTTTCACATATTTGTTGAACAGATCCCTGGCTTTTTCTGATTTGGATCACGTAACCATGTGGTACCACACTGAAACAGATCATTAAACCTGGTTTCGATCAATATTTTAGAGCATAATTCATGTTAGATCTAGGTTAGGTCTGGGATTTGCTCTCATCGGGCTCGTACTTTCGCATATTTCTCATACTTGATGGAACCAGATCCTGGGATTTTTTCTGGTTTGGATCACGTGGTAATGTGGTATCACACTGATACAGTGCATGAAACCTGGTTTCGATCAATATTTTAGAGGGTAACGCATGTAAGGTCTAGGTTAGGTCTGGGATTTGCCCTCGTCAGGGTCATACTTTCGCAGTTTTAACATACATGTCGACCTGATCGCGGATTTTCTGCTTTGGATCACGTAGTAAAGTGGTACCACACTGAAACAGTCCATTAAGCCTGGTTTCGATCAATATTTTAGAGGATAACGCATGTTAGGTCTGGATTAGGTCTGGGATTTGCCCTCGTCAGGGTCATACTTTCGCAGTTTTAACATACATGTTGACCTGATCGGGGGTTTTTTCTGCTTTGGATCACGTAGTAAAGTGGTACCACACTGTAACAGTCAATTAAACCTGGTTTCGATCAATATTTTAGAGGCTAACGCATGTTATGTCTGGGCTGGGTCTAGGATTTGCCCTCATCAGGCTCATACTTTCGCATATTTCTCCTACTTGTTGGCTAGATCCTGGGCTTTTTCTGGATTGGATGACGTAGTAATGTGGTACCACACTGAAACTGTCAATTAAACCTGGTTTCCGTCAATATTTTAGAGGATTACACATGTTAGGTCTAGGTTAGGTCTAGGATTTGCCCTCAGCAGTCTCATACTTTCGCATTCTTCACCCACTTCTTGAACAGATTCTAGGTTTTTTCTGGTTTCGATCACGTAGTAATGTGGTACCACACTGATACAGTCCCTTAAACCTGGTTTCGATCAATATTTTAGAGGATAACGCAAGTTAGGTCTGGGATAGGTCTGGGATTTGCTCTCATCAGGCTCGTACTTTCGCATATTTCTCATACTTGTTGAAGAGATCCTGGGCTTTTTCTGGTTTGGACATCGTAGTAATGTGGTACCACACTGAAACCGTCAATTAATCCTGGTTACGATCAATATTTTAGAGGATAACGCACGTTAGGACTAGGTTAAGGCAGGAATTTTCCCTCATCAGACTCATACTTTCGCGTTCTTCACATACTTGTTGACGAAATCCTGGGCTTCTTCTGGATTGGATCACGCAGTAATGTGGTACCACACTGAAACAGTCCATTCAACCTGGTTTCGATCAATATTTTAGAGAATAATTCATGTTAGGTCTATGTTTGGTCTGGGATTTGCTCTCATCAGGCTCGTACTTTCGCATTCTTCACATACTTGTTGAACAGATCCGGGGTTTTTTTCTGGTTTGGATCACGTAGTAATGTGGTACCACACTGAAACAGTCGATTAATCCTGGTTTCGATCAATATCTTAGAGGATAACGCATGTTAGGACCAGGTTAGGCCTGGGATTTGCCCTCATCACGGTCATACTTTCGCAGTTTTAACATACATGTTGACCTGATCGAGGGTTTTTTCTGCTTTGGATCACGTAGTAATGTGTTACCACGCTGAAACAAACCATTAAACCTGGTTTCGATCAATATTTTAGAGGATTACACGTGTTAGGTCTGGGTTAGGTCCAGGATTTGCCCTCATCAGACTCATACTTTCGCATTCTTCACATACTACTTGAACAGATCCTGGGTTTTCTCTGGTTTGGATCACATAGTAATGTAGTACCACACTGATACAGTCAATTATACCAGGTTTCGATCAATATTTTTGAGGATAACGCATATCAGGTCTGGGTTAGGTCTAGGATTTGCCCTCATGAGGCTCATACTTTCGCATATTTCTCATACTTGTTGGCCTGATCCTTGGCTTTTTCTGTTTTTGATCACGTGGTAATGTGGTATCACACTGAAACAGTCCATGAAACCTGGTTTCGATCAATATTTTAGAGGATAACGCATGTTAGGTTCAGGTTAGTCCTGGGATTAGCCCTCATCAGACTCATACTTTCGCATTTTTCGCATACTTGTTGAACAGATCCCTGGCTTTTTCTGGTTTGGATCATGTAGTAACATGGTATCACACTGAAACAGTCGATTAAACCTGGACACGATCAACATTTTAGAGGATAACGCCGGTTAGGTCTAGGTTAGGCCTGGGATTTGCCCTGATCAGACTCCTACTTTCGCATTCTTCACATACTTGTTGAACAGATCCTGGGCTTTTTCTGTTTTTGATCACGTGGTAATGTGGCACCACATTGAAACAGTCCATGAAACCTAGTCTCGGTAAATATTTTAAAGGATATCGCATGTTAGGTCTGGGTTAGGTCTGGGATTTGCCATCACGAGGCTCACACTTTCGCATTCTTCACATACTTGTTGAACAGATCCTGCGTTTTTTCTGGTTTGGATCAAGGAAAAACGTGGTACCTCACTGAAACAGTCGACTAAACCTGGTCTCGATCAATATTTTAGAGGATAACTCATGCTGGGTTTGATTAGGCCTGGGGTTTGCCCTGATCAGACTCATACTTTCGCATTCTTCACATACTTGTTGAACAGATCCTGGGTTATTTCTGGTTGGGATCAGGTAGTAATGTGGTACCACACTGAAACAGTCGATTATACCAGGTTTCGGTCAATATTTTAAAGGATATCGCATGTTAGGTCTGGGTTAGGTCTAGGATTTGCCCTCATGAGGCTCATACTTTCCCATATTTCTCATACATGTTGGCCTGATCCTGGGCTTTTTCTGTTTTTGATCACGTGGTAATGTGGTACCACATTGAAACAGTCCATGAAACCTAGTCTCGGTCAATATTTTAAAGGATATCGCATGTTAGGTCTGGGTTAGGTCTGGGAGTTGCCCTCACGAGGCTCACACTTTCGCATTCTTCACATACTTGTTGAACAGATCCTGCGTTTTTTCTGGTTTGAATCACGTAGTAATGTGGTATCACACTGAAACAGTCCATGAAACCTGGTTTCGATCTATATTTTTGAGGATAGCGCATATTAGGTCTGGTTTAGGTCTTGGATTTGCCCGCATATGGCTCATACATTCGCATTCTTCACATACTTGTTGAAGAGACCCTGGGTTTCTACTAGTTTGGATCAGGTAGTAATGTGGTACCACACTGAAACAGCCGATTAACACTAGTCACGATGAACATTTTATAGGATAACGCCGGTTAGGTCTCGGTTAGGTGTGGGATTTGCCCTCATCAGGCTCATACTTTCGCATATTTCTCATACTTGTTAGCCAGATCCTTTGCTTTTTCTGGATTGGGACACACGGAAATGTGGTGCCACACGGAAACAGTTGATTAAACCTGGTTTCGATCAATATTTTTGAGGGTAACGCATTTTAGGTCTGGGTTTGGTCTAGGATTTGCCCTCATGAGGCTCATACATGTTGACCTGATCGGGGGTTTTTTCTGCTTTGGATCATGTAGTAAAGTGGTACCACACTGAAACAGTCCATTAAACCTTGTTTCGATCAATATTTTTGAGGATAACGCATGTTAGGTCTAGGTTAGGCCAGGGATTTTCCCTCATCAGACTCATACTTTCGCATTCTTCACATACTTGTTGAACATATCCTGGATTTTTCTGGTTTCAATCACGTAGTAATGTGGTACCACACTGAAACAGATCATTAAACCAGGATTCGATTAATATTTTAGTGGATAACACGTGTTAGGTCTAGGTTAGGTCTGGGATTTTCCCTCATCAGGGTCATACTTTCGCAGTTTTAACATGCATGTTGACCTGATCCTGGGCTTTTTCTGGATTGGATGACGTAGTAATGTGGTACCACACTGAAACTGTCAATTAAACCTGGTTTCCGTCAATATTTTAGAGGATAACGCATGTTATGTCTAGGTTAGGCCTCGGATTTGCCATCATCGGGCTCATAATTTCGCATTCTTCACACACTTCTTGAACAGATTCTATGTTTCTTCTGGTTTCGATCACGTAGTAATGTGGTGCCACACTGAAACAGTCAATTAAACCTGGTTTCGATCAATATTGTAGAGGATAACGCATGTCAGGTCTCGGTTAGGCCTGAGATTTGCCCACATCAGGATCATACTATCACATTTTTCTCATACTTGTTGGCCAGATCCTTTGCTTTTTCTGGTTTGGATCACGTAGTAATGTGGTACCACACTGAAACAGTCGATTAAACCTGGACACGATCAAGATTTTAGAGGATAACGCCGGTTAGGTCTAGGTTAGGCCTGGGATTAGCCCTCATCAGACTCATACTTTCGCATTTTTCGCATACTTGTTGAACAGATCCCGGGCTTTTTCTTGTTTGGATCACGTGGAAATGTGGTATCACACTGAAACAGTCCAATAAACCTGGTTTCGATCAATATTTTAGGGGATAACTCATGTTAGGTCTAGGTTAGGCCTGGGATTTGCTCTCATCAGGCTCGTACTTCCGCATATTTCTCATACTTGATGACCAGATTATGGGTTATTTCTGGTTTGGATCATGTAGTAACATGGTATCACACTGAAACAGTCGATTAAACCTGGACACGATCAACATTTTAGAGGATAACGCCGGTTAGGTCTCGGTTAGGTGTGGGATTTGCCCTCATCAGGCTCATACTTTCGCATATTTCTCATACTGGTTAGCCAGATCCTTTGCTTTTTCTGGATTGGGTCACACAGTAATGTGCTACCACACTGAAACAGTCAGTTAAACCTGGATATGACCAATATTTTAGAGGATAACGCATGTTAGGTCTGGGTTAGGTCTAGGATTTGCCCTCATGAGGCTCATACTTTCCCATATTTCTCATACTTGTTAGCCAGATCCTTTGCTTTTTCTGGATTGGATCACACAGTAATGTAGTACCACACTGAAACAGTCAATTTTACCTGGTCTCGATCAATATTTTAGAGCATAACGCATGTTAGGTCTGGGTTAGGTCTAGGATTTGCCCTCATCTGGCTCGTACTTTCGCATTTTTCGCATACTTGTTGGCCAGATGCTGGGCTTTTTCTGGTTTAGATAACGTAGTAACGCGGTACCACACCGGAGCAGTCAATTAATCCTTGTTGCGATTAATATTTTAGAGGATAGCGCAGGTTATGTCTTGGTTAGGTCTGGTATTTGCCCTCATCTGGCTCGTACTTTCGCATTTTTCGCATACTTGTTGGCCAGATCCTGGGCTTTTTCTGGTTTGGATCACGTAGTAATGTGGTACCACACTGAAACAGTCAATTAAACCAGGTTGCGCTTAATATTTTAGAGGATAACGCCGTTTATGTCTGGGTTACGTCTGGTATTTGCCCTCATCTGGCTCGTACTTTCGCATTTTTCGCATACTTGTTGGCCAGATCCTGGGTTTTTTCTGATTTGGATCACGTAGTAACGCGGTACCACACCAAAACAGTCAATTAATACTGGTTGCGATTAATATTTTAGAGGAAAACGCCGGTTATGTCTGTCTTAGTTCTGGTATTTGCCCTCATCTGGCTCGTAATTTCGCATTTTTCGCATACTTGTTGGCCAGATCCTGGCCTTTTTCAGGCTTTGACAACGCAGTAATGTGGTACCACACCGAAACAGTCAATTAATCCTGCTTGCGATTAATATATTGGAGGATAACGCCGGTTATGTCTGTGTTAGTTCTGGTATTTGCCCTCATCTGGCTCGTACTTTCGCATTTTTCGCATACATGATGGCCAGATCCTGGCCTTCTTCTGGCTTGGACCACGTAGTAATGTGGTACCACACCGAAACAGTCAATTTTACCTGGTCTCGATCAATATTTTAGAGCATAACGCATGTTAGGTCTGGGTTAGGTCTAGGATTTGCCCTCATCTGGCTCATACTTTCGCATATTTCTCATACATATTGGCCTGATCCCGGGCTTTTTCTGTTTTTGATCATGTGGTAATGTGGTACCACATTGAAACAGTCCATGACACCTAGTCTCGGTCAATATTTTAAAGGATATCGCATGTTAGGTCTGGGTTAGGTCTGGGATTTGCCCTCACGAGGCTCATACTTTCGCATATTTCTCATACTTGTTGGCCTGATCCTCGGCTTTTTCCGGTTTGGATCTGGTAGTAACGTGGTACCACACTGATGCAGTCGATTAAACCTGGACACAATCAACATTTTAGAGGATAACGCCGGTTAGGTGTGGGATTTGCACTCACCAGGCTCATACTTTCCCATATTTCTCATACTTGTTAGCCAGATCATTTGCTTTTTCTGGATTGGATCACACAGTAATGTAGTACCACACTGAAACAGTCAATTGTACCTGGTCTCGATCAATATTTTTGAGGGTAACGCATATTAGGTCTGGGTTAGGTCTAGGATTTGCCCTCATGAGGCTCATACTTTCGCATATTTCTTATACTGGTTAGCCAGATCCTTTGCTTTTTCTGGATTGGGTCACACAGTAATGTTCTACCACTCGGAAACAGTCAGTTAAACCTGGATATGACCAATATTTTAGAGGATAACGCATGTTAGGTCTGGGTTAGGTCTAGGATTTGCCAACATCTGGCTCATACTTTCGCATTATTCGCATACTTGTTGTACAGATCCTGGGTTTTCTCTGGTTTGAATCACGTGGTAATGTGGTACCACACTGAAATAGTCCGTGATACCTATCACGGTCAATATATTAAAGGATATCGCATGTTAGGTCTGGGATAGGTCTGGGATTTGCCCTCATGAGGCTCATACTTTCGCATATTTCTCATACTCGTTGGCCTGATCCTGGGCTTTTTCTGTTTTGGATCAAGGAAAAACGTGGTACCTCACTGAAACAGTCGACTAAACCTGGTCTCGATCAATATTTTAGAGGATAACTCATGCTAGGTTTGATTAGGCCTGGGGTTTGCCCTGATCAGACTCATACTTTCGCATTCTTCACATACTTGTTGAACAGATCCTGGGCTTTTTCTGTTTTTGATCACGTGGTAATGTGGTACCACATTGAAACAGTCCATGAAACCTAGTCTCGGTCAATATTTTAAAGGATATCGCATGTTAGGTCTGCGATAGGTCTGGGATTTGCCCTCACGAGGCTCACACTTTCGCATTCTTCACATACTTGTTGAACAGATCCTGCGTTTTTTCTGGTTTGAATCACGTAGTAATGTGGTATCACACTGAAACAGTCCATGAAACCTGGTTTCGATCTATATTTTTGAGGATAGCGCATGTTAGGTCTGGTTTAGGTCTTGGATTTGCCCGCATCTGGCTCATACTTTCGCATTCTTCACATACTTGTTGAAGAGACCCTGGGTTTCTACTAATTTGGATCAGGTAGTAATGTGGTACCACACTGAAACAGCCGATTAACACTAGTCACGATGAACATTTTATAGGATAACGCCGGTTAGGTCTCGGTTAGGTGTGGGATTTGCCCTCATCAGGCTCATACTTTCGCATATTTCCCATACTTGTTAGCCAGATCCTTTGCTTTTTCTGGATTGGGACACACAGAAATGTGGTGCCACACGGAAACAGTCGATTAAACCTGGTTTCGATCAATATTTTTGAGGGTAACGCATTTTAGGTCTGGGTTAGGTCTAGGATTTGCCCTCATGAGGCTCATACTTTCGCATATTTCTCATACTTGTTGGCCAGATCCTTTGCTTTTTCTGGTTTGGATCACGTAGTAATGTGGTACCACACTGAAACAGTCGATTAAACCTGGACACGATCAACATTTTAGAGGATAACGCCGGTTAGGTCTATGTTAAGCCTGGGATTAGCCCTCATCAGACTCATACTTTCGCATTTTTCGCATACTTGTTGAACAGATCCCGGGCTTTTTCTTGTTTGGATCACGTGGAAATGTGGTATCACACTGAAACAGTCCAATAAACCTGGTTTCGATCAATATTTTAGGGGATAACTCATGTTAGGTCTAGGTTAGGCCTGGGATTTGCTCTCATCAGGCTCGTACTTCCGCATATTTCTCATACTTGATGACCAGATTATGGGTTATTTCTGGTTTGGATCATGTAGTAACATGGTATCACACTGAAACAGTCGATTAAACCTGGACACGATCAACATTTTAGAGGATAACGCATGTTAGGTCTGGGTTAGGTCTAGGACTTGCCATCATCTGGCTCATACTTTCGCGTTATTCGCATACTTGTTGTCAAGATCCTGGGTTTTCTCTGGTTTGAATCACGTGGTAATGTGGTGCCACACTGAAACAGTCCATGACACCTAGTCACGGTCAATATTTTAAAGGATATCGCATGTTAGGTCTGGGTTAGGTCTGGGATTTGCCCTCATGAGGCTCATACTTTCGCATATTTCTCATACTTGTTGGCTTGATCCTGGGCTTTTTCTGTTTTGGATCAAGGAAAAACGTGGTACCTCACTGAAACAGTCGACTAAACCTGGTGTCGATCAATATTTTAGAGGATAACTCATGCTAGGTCTAGATTAGGCCTGGGATTTGCCCCGATCAGACTCATATTTTCGCATTCTTCACATACTTGTTGAACAGATCCTGGGTTATTTCTGGCTGGGATCAGGTAGTAATGTGGTACCACACTGAAACAGTCGATTATACCAGGTTTCGGTCAATATTTTAAATGATATCGCATGTTAGGTCTGGGTTAGGTCTAGGATTTGCCCTCACGAGGCTCACACATTCGCATTCTTCACATACTTGTTGAACAGATCCTGCGTTTTTTCTGGTTTGAATCACGTAGTAATGTGGTATCACACTGAAACAGTCCATGAAACCTGGTTTCGATCTATATTTTTGAGGATAGCGCATGTTAGGTCTGGTTTAGGTCTTGGATTTGCCAGCATCTGGCTCATACTTTCGCATTCTTCACATACTTGTTGAAGAGACCCTGGGTTTCTACTAGTTTGGACCAGGTAGTAATGTGGTACCACACTGAAACAGCCGATTAACCCTAGTCACGATGAACATTTTAGAGGATAACGCCGGTTGGGTCTCGGTTAGGTGTGGGATTAGCCCTCATCAGACTCATACTTTCGCATTTTTCGCATACTTGTTGAACAGATCCCGGGCTTTTTCTTGTTTGGATCACGTGGGAATGTGGTATCACACTGAAACAGTCCAATAAACCTGGATTCGATCAATATTTTTGGTGATATCGCATGTTAGGTCTGGGATAGGTCTGGGATTTGCCCTCATGAGGCTCATACTTTCGCATATTTCTCATACTTGTTGGCCTGATCCTTGGCTTTTTCTGGTTTGAATCACGCAGTAATGTGGTACCACACTGAAACAGTCAATTTTACCAGGTCTCGATCAATATTTTAGAGCATAACGCATGTTAGGTCTGGGTTAGGTCTAGGATTTGCCCTCATCTGGCTCATACTTTCACATATTTCTCATACATATTGGCCTGATCCTGGGCTTTTTCTGTTTTTGATCATGTGGTAATGTGGTACCACATTGAAACAGTCCATGACACCTAGTCTCGGTCAATATTTTAAAGGATATCGCATGTTAGGTCTGGGTTAGGTCTGGGATTTGCCCTCACGAGGCTCATACTTTCGCATATTTCTCATACTTGTTTGCCTGATCCTCGGCTTTTTCCGGTTTGGATCTGGTAGTAACGTGGTACCACACTGATGCAGTCGATTAAACCTGCACACGATCAACATTTTAGAGGATAACGCCGGTTAGGTGTGGGATTTGCACTCATCAGGCTCATACTTTCCCATATTTCTCATACTGGTTAGCCAGATCCTTTGCTTTTTCTGGATTGGGTCACACAGTAATGTGGTACCACACTGAAGCAGTCAGTTAAACCTGGATATGACCAATATTTTAGAGGATAACGCATGTTAGGTCTGGGATAGGTCTAGGATTTGCCATCATCTGGCTCATACTTTCGCATTATTCGCATACTTGTTGTACAGATCCTGGGTTTTCTCTGGTTTGAATCACGTGGTAATGTGGTACCACACTGAAACAGTCCATGAAACCTAGTCACGGACAATATTTTAAAGGATATCGCATGTTAGGTCTGGGTTAGGTCTGGGATTTGCCCTCATGAGGCTCATACTTTCGCATATTTCTCATACTCGTTGGCCTGATCCTGGGCTTTTTCTGTTTTGGATCAAGGAAAAACGTGGTACCTCACTGAAACAGTCGACTAAACCTGGTCTCGATCAATATTTTAGAGGATAACTCATTCTAGGTCTAGATTAGGCCTGGGATTTGCCCTGATCAGATTCATACTTTCGCATTCTTCACATACTTGTTGAACAGATCCTGGGTTATTTCTGGTTGGGATCAGGTAGTAATGTGGTACCACACTGAAACAGTCGATTATACCAGGTTTCGGTCAATATTTTAAAGGATATCGCATGTTAGGTCTGGGTTAGGTCTAGGATTTGTCCTCATGAGGCTCATATTTTCCCATATTTCTCATACTTGTTAGCCAGATCCTTTGCTTTTTCTGGATTGGATCACACAGTAATGTAGTACCACACTGAAACAGTCAATTTTACCTGGTCTCGATCAATATTTTAGAGCATAACGCATGTTAGGTCTGGGTTAGGTCTAGGATTTGCCCTCATCTGCCTCGTACTTTCGCATTTCTCGCATACTTGTTGGCCAGATGCTGGGCTTTTTCTGGTTTAGATAACGTCGTAATGTGGTACCACACCGAAACAGTCAACTAAACCTGGTTGCGGTTAATATTTTTGAGGATAACGCCGGCTATGTCTCGGTTAGGTCTGGGATTTGCCCTCATCTGGCTCGTACTTTTGCATTTTTCGCATACTTGTTGGCCAGATCCTGGGCTTTTTCTGGCTTGGATCACGTAGTAATGTGGTACCACACTGAAACAGTCAATAAAGTCTGGTTCCGATTAATAGTTTGGAGGATAACGCTGGTTACGTTTCGGTTTGTACTGGTATTAGCAATCATCTGGCTCGTACGTTCGTACTTTTCGCATACTTGTTGGCCTGATCCTGGGCTTTTTCTGGCTTGGATCACGTAGTAATGTGGTACCACACTGAAACAGTCAATTAAACCAGGTTGCGCTTAATATTTTAGAGGGTAACGCCGTTTATGTCTGGGTTACGTCTGGTATTTGCCCTCATCTGGCTCGTACTTTCGCATTTTTCGCATACTTGTTGGCCAGATCCTTGGTTTTTTCTGATTTGGATCACGTAGTAACGCGGTACCACACCGAAACAGTCAATTAATACTGGTTGCGATTAATATTTTAGAGGATAACGCTGGTTATGTCTGGGTTAGTTCTGGTATTTGCCCTCATCTGGCTGGTACTTTCGCATTTTTCGCATACATGATGGCCAGATCCTGGCCTTCTTCTGGCTTGGGCCGCGTAGTAATGTGGTACCACACCGAAACAGTCAATTAATCCCGGTTGCGATTAATATTTTAGAGGATATCGCCGGTTATATCTCGGTTAGGTCTGGAACTTGCCCTCATCTGGCTCGTACCTTCGCACTTTTTGCATACTTGTTGGCCAGATCCTGGCCTTTTTCCGGCTTGGACCACGTAGTAATGTGGTATCACACTGAAACAGTCAATAAAAGCTGGTTCCGATTAATAGTTTGGAGGTTAACGCTGGTTACGTTTGGGTCAGTTCTGGTATTAGCAATCATCTGGCTCGTACTTTTGTATTTCCCGCATACTTGTTTTTCAGATCCTGGCCTTTTTCTGGCTTGGACCACGTAGTAATGCGGTACCGCAACGAAACAGTAAATTAAACCTGGTTGTGATTAATATTTTAGAGGAAAACGCCGGTTATGTTTGGGTTAGGTTTGGGATTTGCCCTCATCTGGCTCGTACTTTCGCATTTTTCGCATACTTGTTGGCCAGATCCTGGGCTTTTTCTGGTTTGGATCACGTAGTAACGCGGTACCACACCGAAACAGTCAATTAAACCTGGTTGTGATTGATATTTTAGAGGAAAGCGCCGGTTATGTCTGGGTTAGGTCTGGGATTTGCACCCATCTGGCTCGTACTTTCGCATATTTCGCATACCTGTTGGCCAGATCCTGGGCTTTTTCTGGTTTGGATCACGTAGTAATGTGGTACCACACTGAAACAGTCAATTAAACCAGGTTGCGCTTAATATTTTAGAGGATAACGCCGTTTATGTCTGGGTTACGTCTGGTATATGCCCACATCTGGCTCGTAACTTCGCATTTTTCGCATACTTGTTGGCCGGATCCTGGCCATTTTCTGGTTTGGATCACGTAGTAATGCGGTACCACACCGAAACAGTCAATTAAACCTGGTTGCGATTAATATTTTAGAGGATAACGCAGGTTATGTCTGGGTTAGGTCTGGGATTTGCCCTTATCTGGCTCGTACTTTCGCATTGTTCGCATACTTGTTGGCCAGATCCTGGGCTTTTTCTGGCTTGGATCACGTAGTAATGTGGTACCACACTGTCAATAAAAGCTGGTTCCGATTAGTATTTTAGAGGATAACGCTGGTTATGTCTGGGTTAGTTCTGGTATTAGCAATCATCTGGCTCGTACTTTCGCATTTTTGGCATACTTGTTGGCCTGGTCCTGGCCTTTTCCCGGCTAGGACCACGTAGTAATGTGGTACCACACCGAAACAGTCAGTTATACCTGGTTCCGATTAATATCTTAGAGGAAAACGCCGGTTATGTCTGGGTTAGTTCTGGCATTTGCCCTCATCTGTCTCATACTTTCGCGTTTTTCGCATACTTGTAGGCCAGATCCTGGCCTTTTCCCGGCTAGGACCACGTAGTAATGTGGTTCCACACTGAAACAGTCAATTAAACCTGGTTCCGATTAATATTTTAGAGGATAACGCCGGTTATGTCTAGGTTAGGTCTGGTATTTGCCCTCATCTGGCTCGTACTATCGCACTTTTCGCAATACTTGTTGCCCAGATCCTGCACTTTTTCTGGTTTGGAACACGTAGTAATGCGGTACCACACCGAAACAGTCAACTAAACCTGGTTGCGACTAATATTTTAGAGGATAGCGCCGGTTATGTCTCGGCTAGGCCTGGGATATGCCCTCATCTGGCTCGTACTTCCGCATTGTTCGCATACTTGTTGGCCAGATCGTGGGCTTTTTCTGGCTTGGATCACGTAGTAATGTGGTACCACACTGTCTCTAAAAGCTGGTTCCGATTAGTATTTTAGAGGATAACGCTGGTTATCTCTGGGTTAGTTCTGGTATTTGCAATCATCTGGCTCGTACTTTCGCAATTTTGGCATACTTGTTGGCCTGGTCCTGGCCTTTTCCCGGCTAGGACCACGTAGTAATGTGGTACCACACCGAAACAGACTGTTATACCTGGTTCCGATTAATATTTTAGAGGAAAACGCCGGTTATGTCTGGGTTAGTTCTGGCATTTGTCCTCATCTGTCTCATACTTTCGCGTTTTTCGCATACTTGTTGGCCAGATCCTGGGCCTTTTCTGGTTTGGATCAGGTAGTAATGTGGTACCACACTGAAACAGTCAATTAAACCTGGTTCCGATTAATATTTTAGAGGATAACGCCGGTTATGTCTAGGTTAGGTCTGGTATTTGCCCTCATCTGGCTCGTACTATCGCACTTTTCGCAATACTTGATGCCCAGATCCTGCACTTTTTCTGGTTTGGAACACGTAGTAATGCGGTACCACACAGAGACAGTCAACTAAACCTGGTTGCGATTAATATTTTAGAGGATAACGCTGGTTATGTCTGGGTTAGTTCTGGTATTTGCTATCATCTGGCTCATACTTTCGCGTTTTTCGCATACTTGTTGGCCAGATCCTGGGTTTTTTTCTGGTTTGGATCACGTAGTAATGTGGTACCACACTGAAACAGTCAATAGAAGCTCCGATTATTAGTTTGGAGGATAACGCTGGTTACATTTGTGTTAGTTCTGGTATTTGCAATCATCTGGCTCATACTTTCGCGTTTTTCGAACACTTGTTGGCCAGATCCTGGGTTTTTTCTGGTTTGAATCATGTAGTAACGCGGTACCACACCGAAACAGTCAATTAATACTGGTTGCGATTGATATTTTAGAGGATAACGCTGGTGACGTTTGGGTTAGTTCTGGTATTTGCAATCATCTGGCTCATACTTTCGCATTTTTCGCATACATGATGGCCAGATCCTGGCCTTTTTCTGGCTTGGACCACGTAGTAACGCGGTACCACACCGAAACAGTCAATTAAACCTGGTTGTGATTAATATTATAGAGGAAAACGCCGGTTATGTCTGGGTTAGTTCTGGCATTTGCCCTCATCTGTCTCATACCTTCGCGTTTTTCGCATACTTGTAGGCCAGATCCTGGCCTTTTTCTGGTTTGGATCACGTAGTAATGTGGTACCACACTGAAACAGTCAATTAAACCTGGTTGCGATTAATATTTTTGAGGATAACGCCGGTTATATCTAGGTTAGTTCTGGTATTTCCAACCATCTGGCTCATACTTTCGCATGTTTCGCTTACTTGTCGGGCAGATCCTGGGTTTTCTGTGGTTTGGATACCGTCGTAATGTGGTTCCACACTGAAACAGTCAATTAAACCTGGTTCCGATTAATATTTTAGAGGATAACGCCGGTTATGTCTAGGTTATGTCTGGTATTTGCCCTCATCTGGCTCGTACTATCGCACTTTTCGCATACTTGTTGCCCAGATCCTGCCCTTTTTCTGGTTTGGAACACGTAGTAATGCGGTTCCACACCGAAACAGTCAACTAAACCTGGTTGCGATTAATATTTTAGAGGATAACGCCGGTTACGTCTCGGTTAGGTCTGGGATTTGCCATCATCTGGCTCGTGCTTTCGTATTTTTCGCATACTAGTTTTGGCCAGATCCTAGGCTTTTTCTGGTTTGGATCACGTACTAATGTGGTACCACACTGGAACAGTCAATAGAAGCTGGTTCCGAATAGTATTTTAGAGGATAACGCCGGTAATGTCTGGGTTAGGTCTGGTATTTGCCCTCATCTGGCTCGTACTATCGCACTTTTCGCAATACTTGTTGCCCAGATGCTGCACTTTTTCTGGTTTGGAACACGTAGTAATGCGGTACCACACCGAAACAGTCAACTAAACCTGGTTGCGACTAATATTTTAGAGGATAACGCCGGTTATGGCTCGGTTAGGTCTGGGATATGCCCTCATCTGGCTCGTACCTTCGCATTGTTCGCATACTTGTTGGCCAGATCGTGGGCTTTTTCTGGCTTGGATCACGTAGTAATGTGGTACCACACTGTCACTAAAAGCTGGTTCCGATTAGTATTTTAGAGGATAACGCTGGTTATGTCTGGGTTAGTACTGGTATTTGCAATCATCTGGCTCGTACATTCGCATTTTTGGCATACTTGTTGGCCTGGTCCTGGCCTTTTCCCGGCTAGGACCACGTAGTCATGTGGTACCACACCGAAACAGACAGTTATACCTGGTTCGGATTAATATTTTAGAGGAAAACGCCGGTTATGTCTGGGTTAGGTCTGGGATTTGCCATCATCTGGCTCGTGCTTTCGTATTTTTCGCATACTAGTTTTGGCCAGATCCTAGCCCTTTTCTGGTTTGGATCACGTAGTAATGTGGTACGACACTGAAACAGTCAATTAATCCCGGTTGCGATGAATATTTTAGAGGATAACGTCGGTTATATCTCGGTTAGGTCTGGGATTTGCCCTCATCTGGCTCGTACTTTCGCATTTTTCGCATACTTGTTAGCCAGATCCTGGGTTCTTTCTGATTTGGATCACGTAGTAACGCGGTACCACACAGAAACAGTCAATTAATACTGGTTGCGATTAATATTTTAGAGGATAACGCTGGTTATGTCTGGGTTAGTTCTGGTATTTGCTATCATCTGGCTCATACTTTCGTGTTTTTCGCATACTTGTTGGCCAGATCCTGGGTTTTTTCTGGTCTGGATCACGTAGTAATGCGGTACCACACCGAAACAGTCAATTAATCCCGGTTGCGATAAGTATTTTAGAGGATAACGCCGGTTATATCTCGGTTAGTTCTGGTATTTGCAATCATCTGGCTCGTACTTTCGCAATTTTCGCATACTTTTTGGCCAGAACTCGGGTTTTTTGTGGTTTGGATCCCGTCGTAATGTGGTACCACACTGAAACAGTCAAGTAAACCTTGTTTCGATTAGTATTTTAGCGGATAACGCAGGTTATTTCTGGGTTAGGTTTGCTAATTGCCCTCATCTGGCTCGTGCTTTCTCATTTTTCGCTTACTTGTTGGCCAGATCTCGGGTTTTTTGTGGTTTGGATCCCGTCGAAATGTGGTACCACACCGAAACAGTCAATTAAAGCTGGATGCGATTAGTATTTTAGAGGATAACGCCGGTTATGTCTCGGTTAGGTCTGGGATTTGCCCTCATCTGGCTCGTACTTTCGCACTTTTCGCATACTTGTTGGCCAGATCCTGGGCCTTTTCTGGTTTGGATCACGTAGTAATGTGGTACCACACTGCCAATAAAAGCTGGTTCCGATTAGTATTTTAGAGGATAACGCTGGTTATGTCTGGGTTAGTTCTGGTATTTGCAATCATCTGGCTCGTACTTTCGCAATTTTCGCATACTTTTTGGCCAGAACTCGGGTTTTTTGTGGTTTGGATCCCGTCGTAATGTGGTACCACACTGAAACAGTCAAGTAAACCTTGTTTCGATTAGTATTTTAGCGGATAACGCAGGTTATTTCTGGGTTAGGTTTGCTATTTGCCTTCATCTGGCTCGTGCTTTCTCATTTTTCGCTTACTTGTTGGGCAGATCTCGGGCTTTTTGTGGTTTGGATCCCGTCGAAATGTGGTACCACACTGAAACAGTCAAGTAAACCTTGTTTCGATTAGTATTTTAGCGGATAACGCAGGTTATTTCTGGGTTAGGTTTGCTATTTGCCTTCATCTGGCTCGTGCTTTCTCATTTTTCGCTTACTTGTTGGCCAGATCTCGGGCTTTTTGTGGTTTGGATCCCGTCGAAATGTGGTACCACACTGAAACAGTCTATTAAACCTGGTTCCGATTAGTATTTTAGAGGATAACGCTGGTTATGTCTGGGTTAGTTCTGGTATTTGCAATCATCTGGCTCGTACTTTCGCAATTTTCGCATACTTTTTGGCCAGAACTCGGGTTTTTTGTGGTTTGGATCCCGTCGTAATGTGGTACCACACTGAAACAGTCAAGTAAACCTTGTTTCGATTAGTATTTTAGCGGATAACGCAGGTTATTTCTGGGTTAGGTTTGCTATTTGCCTTCATCTGGCTCGTGCTTTCTCATTTTTCGCTTACTTGTTGGGCAGATCTCGGGCTTTTTGTGGTTTGGATCCCGTCGAAATGTGGTACCACACTGAAACAGTCTATTAAACCTGGTTCCGATTAATATTTTAGAGGATAACGCAGGTTATGTCTGGGTTAGGTCTGGTATTTGCCCTCATCTGGCACGTACTTACGCATTTTTCGCATACTTGTTGGCCAGATCCTGGCCTTTTTCCGGCTTGGACCACGTAGTAATGTGGTACCACACCGAAACAGTCAGTTAAACCTGGCTGCGATTAATATTTTAGATGATAACGCCGGCTATGTCTAGGTTAGGTCTGGTATTTGCCCTCATCTGGCACGTACTTTCGCATTTTTCGCATACTTCTTGACCAGATCCTGGCCTTTTTCTGATTTGGATCACGTAGTAACGCGGAACCACACCGAAACAGTCAATTAAA
This sequence comes from Colletes latitarsis, assembly GCF_051014445.1. Lineage (NCBI taxonomy): Eukaryota > Metazoa > Arthropoda > Insecta > Hymenoptera > Colletidae > Colletes > Colletes latitarsis. The sequence goes on along the minus strand of NC_135136.1, from coordinate 1,928,034 downwards.
CCTGGTTGCGAATAATATTTTAGAGGATAACGCTGGTTATGTCTGGGTTAGTTCTGGTATTTGCCATCATCTGGCTCATACTTACGCGTTTTTCGCGTACTTGATGGCCAGATCTCGGGTTTTTTGTGGTTTGGATCCCGTCGAAATGTGGTACCACACTGAAACAGTCTATTAAACCCGGTTCCGATTAATATTTTAGAGGATAACGCAGGTTATGTCTGGGTTAGGTCTGGTATTTGCCCTTATCTGGCACGTATTTACGCATTTTTCGCATACTTGTTGGCCAGATCCTGGCCTTTTTCCGGCTTGGACCACGTAGTAATGTGGTACCACACCGAAACAGTCAGTTAAACATGGTTGCGATTAATATTTTAGAGGATAACGCCGGTTATATCTCGGTTAGGTCTGGGATTTGCCCTCATCTGGCTCGTACTTTCGCATTTTTCGCATACTTGTTGGCCAGATCCTGGGTTTTTTCTGGTTTCGATCACGTAGTAACGCGGTACCACACCGAAACAGTCAATTAATACTGGTTGCGATAAATATTTTAGAGGATAACGCTGGTTACGTTTGGGTTAGTTCTGGTATTTGCAATCATCTGGCTCATACTTTCGCATTTTTCGCATACTTGTTGGCCGGATCCTGGCCATTTTCTGGTTTGGATCACGTAGTAATGCGGTACCACACCGAAACAATCAATTAAACCTGGTTGCGATTAATATATTGGAGGATAACGCCGGTTATGTCTGGGTTAGGTCTGGTATTTGCCCTCATCTGGGTCGTACTTTCGCATTTTTCGCATACATGATGGCCAGATCCTGGCCTTTTTCTGGCTTGGACCACGTGGTAACGCGGTACCACACCGAAACAGTCAATTAAACCTGGTTGTGATTGATATTTTAGAGGAAAACGCCGGTTATGTCTGGGTTAGTTCTGGTATTTGCCCTCATCTGGCTCGTAATTTCGCATCTTTCGCATACTTGTTGGCCAGATCCTGGCCTTTTTCTGGCTTTGACAACGCAGTAATGTGGTAGCACACCGAAACAGTCAATTAATTCTGGTTGCGATTAATATTTTAGAGGATAACGCCGGTTATGTCTAGGTTAGGTCTGGTATTTGCTCTTCTCTGGCTCGTCCTTTCGCACTTTTCGCATACTTGTTGGCCAGATCCTGGGCCTTTTCTGGTTTGGATCACGTAGTAATGTGGTACCACACTGCCAATAAAAGCTGGTTCCGATTAGTATTTTAGAGGATAACGCTTGTTATGTCTGGGTTAGTTCTGGTATTTGCAATCATCTGGCTCATACTTTCGCATTTTTCGCATACTTGTTGGCCAGATCCTGGGTTTTTTCTGGTTTGGATTACGTAGTAACGCGGTTCCACACCGAAACAGTCTATTAATCCTGGTTGCGATTAATATTATAGAGGATAACGCCAGTTATGTCTGGTTAAGGTCTGGTATTTGCCATCATCTGGCTCGTACTTTCGCGTTTTTCGCATACTTATTGGCCAGATCCTGGCCTTTTTCCTGCTTGGACCACGTAGTAATGTGGTACCACACTGAAACAGTCAATAAAAGCTGGTTCCGATTAATAGTTTGGAGGTTAACGCTGGTTACGTTTGGGTTAGTTCTGGTATTAGCAATCATCTGGCTCGTACTTTCGCATTTCTCGCATACTTGTTTTTCAGATCCTGGCCTTTTTCTGGCTTGGACCACGTAGTAATGCAGTACCGCACCGAAACCGCCAATCAAACCTGGTTGCGATTACTATTTTAGAGGATATCGCCGGTTACCTCTCAGTTTGGCCTGGGATTTGCAATCATCTGGCTCGTACTTTCGCAATTTTCGCATACTTTTTGGCCAGAACTCGGGTTTTTTGTGGTTTGGATCCCGTCGTAATGTGGTACCACACTGAAACAGTCAATTAAACCTTGTTTGGATTAGTATTTTAGAGGATAAAGCAGGTTATTTCTGGGTTAGGTTTGCTATTTGCCCTCATCTGGCTCGTGCTTTCTTATTTTTCGCTTACTTGTTGGCCAGATCTCGGGTTTTTTGTGGTTTGGATCCCGTCGAAATGTGGTACCACACTGAAACAGTCTATTAAACCTGGTTCCGATTAATATTTTAGAGGATAACGCAGGTTATGTCTGGGTTAGGTCTGGTATTTGCCCTCATCTGGCACGTACTTAGCATTTTTCGCATACTTGTTGGCCAGATCCTGGCCTTTTTCCGGCTTGGACCACGTAGTAATGTGGTACCACACCGAAACAGTCAGTTAAACCTGGTTGCGATTAATATTTTAGATGATAACGCCGGTTATGTCTAGGTTAGGTCTGGTATTTGCTCTCATCTGGCACGTACTTTCGCATTTTTCGCATACTTCTTGGCCAGATCCTGGCCTTTTTCTGATTTGGATCACGTAGTAACGCGGTACCACACCGAAACAGTCAATTAAACCCGGTTGCGAATAATATTTTAGAGGATAACGCTGGTTATGGCTGGGTTAGTTCTGGTATTTGCCATCATCTGGCTCATACTTACGCGTTTTTCGCATACTTGTTGGTCAGATCCTGGGTTTTTTCTGGTTTGAATAACGTAGTAATGTGTTACCACACTGAAACAGTCAATAAAAGCTGGTTCCGATTAATAGTTTGGAGGATAACGCTGGTTACGTTTGTGTTAGTTCTCTTATTAGCAATCACCTGGCTCGTACTTTCGCATCTTTGGCATACTTGTTGGCCAGGTGCTGGCCTTTTTCCGGCTTGGACCACGTAGTAATGTGGTACCACAACGCGACAGTCAGTAATACCTGGTTGCGATTAATATTTTAGAGGATAACGCCGGTTATGTCTCGGTTAGGTCTGGAATTTGCCCTCATCTGGCTCGTGCTTTCGTATTTTTTGCATACTTGTTGGCCAGATCCTAGGCTTTTTCTGGTGTGGATCACGTACTAATGTGGTACCACACTGGAACAGTCAATAGAAGCTGGTTCCGAATAGTATTTTAGAGGATAACGCTGGTTATGTCTGGGTTAGGTCTGGGATTTGCCCCCATCTGGCTCGTACTATCGCACTTTTCGCAATACTTGTTGCCCAGATGCTGCACTTTTTCTGGTTTGGAACACGTAGTAATGCGGTACCACGCCGAAACAGTCAACTAAACCTGGTTGCGACTAATATTTTAGAGGATAACGCCGGTTATGTCTCTGTTAGGTCTGGGATATGCCCTCATCTGGCTCGTACTTTCGCATTGTTCGCATACTTGTTGGCCAGATCGTTGGCTTTTTCTGACTTGGATCACGTAGTAATGTGGTACCACACTGTCAATAAAAGCTGGTTCCGATTAGTATTCTAGATGATAACGCTGGTTATGTCTGGGTTAGTTCTGGTATTTGCAATCATCTGGCTCGTACTTTCGCATTTTTGGCATACTTGTTGGCCTGGTCCTGGCCTTTTCCCGGCTAGGACCACGTAGTCATGTGGTACCACACCGAAACAGACAGTTATACCTGGTTCCGAGTAATATTTTAGAGGATAACGCCGGTTATGTCTCGGTTAGGTCTGGAATTTGCCCTCATCTGGCTCGTGCTTTCGTATTTTTTGCAAACTTGTTGGCCAGATCCTAGGCTTTTTCTGGTTTGGATCACGTACTAATGTGGTACCACACTGGAACAGTCAATAAAAGCTGGTTCCGAATAGTATTTTAGTGGATAACGCCGGTTATGTCTGGGTTAGTTCTGGCATTTGCCCTCATCTGTCTCATACATTCGCGTCTTTCGCATACTTGTTGGCCAGATCCTAGCCCTTTTGTGGTTTGGAACACGTAGTAATGCGGTACCACACCGAAACAGTCAACTAAACCTGGTTGCGACTAATATTTTGGAGGATAACGCCGGTTATGTCTCGGTTAGGTCTGAGATATGCCCTCATCTGGCTCGTACTTTCGCAATTTTCACATACTTTTTGGCCAGAACTCGGGTTTTTTGTGGTTTGGATCCCGTCGTAATGTGGTACCACACTGAAACAGTCAATTAAACCTTGTTTGGATTAGTATTTTAGAGGATAACGCAGGTTATTTCTGGGTTAGGTTTGCTATTTGCCCTCATCTGGCTCGTGCTTTCTTATTTTTCGCTTACTTGTTGGCCAGATCTCGGGTTTTTTGTGGTTTGGATCCCGTCGAAATGTGGTACCACACTGAAACAGTCTATTAAACCTGGTTCCGATTAATATTTTAGAGGATAACGCAGGTCATGTCTGGGTTAGTTCTGGTATTTGCCATCATCTGACTCATACTTACGCGTTTTTCTCATACTTGTTGGCCAGATCTCGGGTTTTTTGTGGTTCGGATCCCGTCGAAATGTGGTACCACACTGAAACAGTCTATTAAACCTGGTTCCGATTAATATTTTAGAGGATAACGCAGGTTATGTCTGGGTTAGGTCTGGTATTTGCCCTCATCTGGCACGTACTTACGCATTTTTCGCATACTTGTTGGCCAGATCCTGGGTTTTTTCTGATTTGGATCACGTAGTAACGCGGTACCACACCGAAACAGTCAATTAATACTGGTTGCGATTAGTATTTTAGAGGATAACGCAGGTTATGTCTGGGTTAGTTCTGGTATTTGCAATCATCTGGCTCATACTTTCGCGTTTTTCGAACACTTGTTGGCCAGATCCTGGCCTTTTTCTGGCTTGGACCACGTAGTAATGTGGTACCACACTGAAACAGTCAATTAATCCCGGTTGCGATTAATATTTTAGAGGATAACGCCGGCTATATCTCGGTTAGGTCTGGAACTTGCCCTCATCTGGCTCGTACTTTCGCATTTCTCGCATACTTGTTGGCCAGATCCTGGGTTTTTTCTGGCTCGGACCACGTAGTAACGCGGTACCACACCGAAACAGTCAATTAAACCTGGTTGTGATTAATATTTTAGAGGAAAACGCCGGTTATGTCTGGGTTAGTTCTGGTATTTGCCCACATCTGGCTCGTAATTTCGCATTTTTCGCATACTTGTTGGCCAGATCCTGGCCTTTTTCTGGCTTTGACAACGCAGTAATGTGGTACCACACCGAAACAGTCAATTAATCCTGGTTGCGATTAATATTTTAGAGGATAGCGCCGGTTATGTCTAGGTTAGGTCTGGTATTTGCTCTCCTCTGGCTCGTCCTTTCACATTTTTCGCATACTCGTTGGCCAGATCCTGGCCCTTTTCTGGTTTGGATCACGTAGTAATGCGGTGCCACACCGAAACAGTCAATTAAAGCTGGATGCGATTAGTATTTTAGAGGATAACGCCGGTTATGTCTCGGTTAGGTCTGGGATTTGCCCTCATGTGGCTCGTACTTTCGCATTTTTCGCATACATGATGGCCAGATCCTGGCCATTTTCTGGCTCGGACCACGTAGTAACGCGGTACCACACCGAAACAGTCAATTAAACCTGGTTGTGATTAATATTTTAGAGGAAATCGCCGGTTATGTCTGGGTTAGTTCTGGTATTTGCCCTCATCTGGCTCGTAATTTCGCATTTTTCGCATACTTGTTGGCCAGATCCTGGCCTTTTTCTGGCTTTGACAACGCAGTAATGTGGTACCACACCGAAACAGTCAATTAATCCTGGTTGCGATTAATATATTGGAGGATAACGCCGCTTATGTCTGGGTTAGGTCTGGTATTTGCCCTCATCTGGCTCGTACTTTCGCATTTTTCGCATACATGATGGCCAGATCCTGGCCTTTTTCTGGCTCGGACCACGTAGTAACGCGGTACCACACCGAAACAGTCAATTAAACCTGGTTGTGATTAATATTTTAGAGGAAAACGCCGGTTATGTCAGGGTTAGTTCTGGTATTTGCCCTCATCTGGCTCGTAATTTCGCATTTTTCGCATACTTGTTGGCCAGATCCTGGCCTTTTTCTGGCTTTGACAACGCAGTAATGTGGTACCACACCGAAACAGTCTATTAATCCTGGTTGCGATTAGTATTTTAGAGGATAACGCAGGTTATTTCTGGGTTAGGTCTGCTATTTGCCCTCATCTGGCTCGTGCTTTCTCATTTTTCGCTTACTTGTTGGCCAGATCTCGGGTTTTTTGTGGTTTGGATCCCGTCGAAATGTGGTACCACACTGAAACAGTCTATTAAACCTGGTTCCGATTAATATTTTAGAGGATAACGCAGGTTATGTCTGGGTTAGGTCTGGTATTTGCCCTCATCTGGCACGTACTTACGCATTTTTCGCATACTTGTTGGCTAGATCCTGTCCTTTTTCCGGCTTGGACCACGTAGTAATGTGGTACCACACCGAAACAGTCAGTTAAACCTGGTTGCGATTAATATTTTAGATGATAACGCCGGTTATGTCTAGGTTAGGTCTGGTATTTGCCCTCATCTGGCACGTACTTTCGCATTTTTCGCATACTTCTTGGCCAGATCCTGGCCTTTTTCTGATTTGAATCACGTAGAGACGCGGTACCACACCGAAACAGTCAATTAAACCCGGTTGCGAATAATATTTTAGAGGATAACGCTGGTTACGTCTGGGTTAATTCTGGTGTTTGCCATCATCTGGCTCATACTTACGCGTTTTTCGCATACTTGTTGGCCAGATCTAGGGTTTTTTGTGGTTTGGATCCCGTCGAAATGTGGTACCACACTGAAACAGTCTATTAAACCTGGTTCCGATTAATATTTTAGAGGATAACGCAGGTTATGTCTGGGTTAGATCTGGTATTTGCCCTCATCTGGCACGTACTTACGCATTTTTCGCATACTTGTTGGCCAGATCCTGGCCTTCTTCCGGCTTGGACCACGTAGTAATGTGGTACCACACCGAAACAGTCAGTTAGACCTGGTTGCGATTAATATTTTAGAGGATAACGCCGGTTATATCTCGGTTAGTTCTGGTATTTGCTATCATCTGGCTCATACTTTCGCGTTTTTCGCATACTTGTTGGCCAGATCCTGGCCTTTTTCTGGCTTGGACCACGTAGTAATGTGGTACCACACTGGAACAGTCAATTAATCCCTGTTGCGATTAATATTTTAGAGAATAACGCCGGTTATATCTCGGTTAGGTCTGGAACTTGCCCTCATCTGGCTCGTACTTTCGCTTTTTTCGCATACTTGTTGGCCAGATCCTGGATTTTTTCTGGTTTGAATCACGTAGTAACGCGGTACCACACCGAAACAGTCAATTAAAGCTGGATGCGATTAGTATTTTAGAGGATAACGCCGGTTATGTCTCGGTTAGGTCTGGGATTTGCCCTCATCTGGCTCGTACTTTCGCACTTTTCGCATACTTGTTGGCCAGACCCTGGGCCTTTTCTGGTTTGGATCACGTAGTAATGTGGTACCACACTGTCAATAAAAGCTGGTTCCGATTAGTATTTTAGAGGATAACGCTGGTTATGTCTGGGTTAGTTCTGGTATTTGCAATCATCTGGCTCATACTTTCGCATTTTTCGCATACTTGTTGGCCAGATCCCGGGTTTTCTCTGGTTTGGATTACGTAGTAACGCGGTTCCACACCGAAACAGTCTATTAATCCTGGTTGCGATTAATATTATACAGGATAACGCCGGTTATGTCTGGTTAAGGTCTGGTATTTGCTATCATCTGGCTCGTACTTTCGCGTTTTTCGCATACTTGTTGGTCAGATCCTGGGTTTTTTCTGGTTTGAATAACGTAGTAATGTGGTACCACACTGAAACAGTCAATAAAAGCTGGTTCCGATTAATAGTTTGGAGGATAACGCTGGTTACGTTTGTGTTAGTTCTCTTATTAGCAATCATCTGGCTCGTACTTTCGCATCTTTGGCATACTTGTTGGCCTGGTGCTGGCCTTTTTCCGGCTTGGACCACGTAGTAATGTGGTACCACAACGCAACAGTCAGTAATACCTGGTTGCGATTAATATTTTAGAGGATAACGCCGGTTATGTCTCGGTTAGGTCTGGAATTTGCCCTCATCTGGCTCGTGCTTTCGTATTTTTTGCATACTTGTTGGCCAGATCCTAGGCTTTTTCTGGTTTGGATCACGTACTAATGTGGTACCACACTGGAACAGTCAATAGAAGCTGGCTCCGAATAGTATTTTAGAGGATAACGCTGGTTATGTCTGGGTTAGGTCTGGGATTTGCCCTCATCTGGCTCGTACTATCGCACTTTTCGCAATACTTGTTGCCCAGATGCTGCACTTTTTCTGGTTTGGAACACGTAGTAATGCGGTACCACACCGAAACAGTCAACTAAACCTGGTTGCGACTAATATTCTAGAGGATAACGCCGGTTATGTCTCGGTTAGGTCTGGGATATGCCCTCATCTGGCTCGTACTTTCGCATTGTTCGCATACTGGTTGGCCAGATCGTGGGCTTTTTCTGACTTGGATCACGTAGTAATGTGGTACCACACTGTCAATAAAAGCTGGTTCCGATTAGTATTTTAGAGGATAACGCTGGTTATGTCTGGGTTAGTTCTGGTATTTGCAATCATCTGGCTCGTACTTTCGCATTTTTGGCATACTTGTTGGCCTGGTCCTGGCATTTTCCCGGCTAGGACCACGTAGTCATGTGGTACCACACCGAAGCAGTCAGTTAAACCTGGTTGCGATTAATATTTTAGATGATAACGCCGGTTATGTCTAGGTTAGGTCTGGTATTTGCCCTCATCTGGCACGTACTTTCGCATTTTTCGCATTCTTCTTGGCCAGATCCTGGCCTTTTTCTGATTTGGATCACGTAGTAACGCGGTACCACACAGAAACAGTCAATAGAAGCTCCGATTATTAGTTTGGAGGATAACGCTGGTTACGTTTGGGTTAGTTCTGGTATTTGCAATCATCTGGCTCATACTTTCGCGTTTTTCGAACACTTGTTGGCCAGATCCTGGCCTTTTTCTGGCTTGGACCACGTAGTAATGTGGTACCACACTGAAACAGTCAATTAATCCCGGTTGCGATTAATATTTTAGAGAATAACGCCGGTTATATCTCGGTTAGGTCAGGAACTTGCCGTCATCTGGCTCGTGCTTTCGCATTCTTCGCATAGTTGCTGGCCAGATCCTGGATTTTTTCTGGTTTGAATCACGTAGTAACGCGGTACCACACCGAAACAGTCAATTAATACTGGTTGCGATTAATATTTTAGAGGATAACGCTGGTTACGTTTGGGTTAGTTCTGGTATTTGCAATCATCTGGCTCATACTTTCGCATTTTTCGCATACTTGTTGGCCGGATCCTGGCCATTTTCTGGTTTGGATCACGTAGTAATGCGGTACCACACCGAAACAATCAATTAAACCTGATTGCGGTTAATATATTGGAGGATAACACCGGTTATGTCTGGGTTAGGTCTGGTATTTGCCCTCATCTGGGTCGTACTTTCGCATTTTTCGCATACATGATGGCCAGATCCTGGACTTTTTCTGGCTTGGTCCACGTAGTAACGCGGTACCACACCGAAACAGTCAATTAAAGCTGGATGCGATTAGTATCTTAAAGGATAACGCCGGTTATGTCTCGGTTAGGTCTGGGATTTGCCCTCATCTGGCTCGTACTTTCGCACTTTTCGCATACTTGTTGGCCAGATCCTGGGCCTTTTCTGGTTTGGATCACGTAGTAATGTGGTACCACACTGTCAATAAAAGCTGGTTCCGATTAGTATTTTAGAGGATAACGCTGGTTATGTCTGGGTTAGTTCTGTTATTTGCAATCATCTGGCTCATACTTTCGCATTTTTCGCATACTTGTTGGCCAGATCCTGGGTTTTTTCTGGTTTGGATTACGTAGTAACGCGGTTCCACACCGAAACAGTCTATTAATCCTGGTTGCGATTAATATTATACAGGATAACGCCGGTTATGTCTGGTTAAGGTCTGGTATTTGCTATCATCTGGCTCGTACTTTCGCGTTTTTCGCATACTTGTTGGCCAGATCCTGGCCTTTTTCCGGCTTGGACCACGTAGTAATGTGGTACCACACTGAAACAGTCAATAAAAGCTGGTTGCGATTAATATTTTAGAGGATATCGCCGGTTACGTCTCGGTTTGGCCTGGGATTTGCAATCATCTGGCTCGTACTTTCGCAATTTTCGCATACTTTTTGGCGAGAACACGGGTTTTTTGTGGTTTGGATCCCGTCGCAATGTGGTACCACACTGAAACAGTCAACTAAACCTTGTTTCGATTAGTATTTTAGAGCATAACGCAGGTTATTTCTGGGTTAGGTCTGCTATTTGCTCTCATCTGGCTTGTGCTTTCTCATTTTTCGCTTACTTGTTGGCCAGATCTCGGGTTTTTTGTGGTTTGGATCCCGTCGAAATGTGGTACCACACTGAAACAGTCTATTAAACCTGGTTCCGATTAATATTTTAGAGGATAACGCAGGTTATGTCTGGGTTAGGTCTGGTATTTGCCCTCATCTGGCACGTACTTACGCATTTTTCGCATACTTGTTGGCCAGATCCTGTCCTTTTTCCGGCTTGGACCACGTAGTAATGTGGTACCACACTGAAACAGTCTATTAAACCTGGTTCCGATTAATATTTTAGAGGATAACGCAGGTTATGTCTGGGTTAGGTCTGGTATTTGCCCTCATCTGGCACGTACTTTCGCATTTTTCGCATACTTCTTGGCCAGATCCTGGCCTTTTTCTGATTTGAATCACGTAGAGACGCGGTACCACACCGAAACAGTCAATTAAACCCGGTTGCGAATAATATTTTAGAGGATAACGCTGGTTATGTCTGGGTTAGTTCTGGTATTTGCCATCATTTGGCTCATACTTACGGGTTTTTCGCATACTTGTTGGTCAGATCCTGGGTTTTTTCTGGTTTGAATAACGTAGTAATGTGGTACCACACTGAAACAGTCAATAAAAGCTGGTTCCGATTAATAGTTTGGAGGATAACGCTGGTTACGTTTGTGTTAGTTCTCTTATTAGCAATCATCTGGCTCGTACTTTCGCATCTTTGGCATACTTGTTGGCCAGGTGCTGGCCTTTTTCCGGCTTGGACCACGTAGTAATGTGGTACCACAACGCAACAGTCAGTAATACCTGGTTGCGATTAATATTTTAGAGGATAACGCCGGTTATGTCTCGGTTAGGTCTGGAATTTGCCCTCATCTGGCTCGTGCTTTCGTATTTTTTGCATACTTGTTGGCCAGATCCTAGGCTTTTTCTGGTTTGGATCACGTACTAATGTGGTACCACACTGGAACAGTCAATAGAAGCTGGCTCCGAATAGTATTTTAGAGGATAACGCTGGTTATGTCTGGGTTAGGTCTGGGATTTGCCCTCATCTGGCTCGTACTATCGCACTTTTCGCAATACTTGTTGCCCAGATGCTGCACTTTTTCTGGTTTGGAACACGTAGTAATGCGGTACCACACCGAAACAGTCAACTAAACCTGGTTGCGACTAATATTCTAGAGGATAACGCCGGTTATGTCTCGGTTAGGTCTGGGATATGCCCTCATCTGGCTCGTACTTTCGCATTGTTCGAATACTGGTTGGCCAGATCGTGGGCTTTTTCTGACTTGGATCACGTAGTAATGTGGTACCACACTGTCAATAAAAGCTGGTTCCGATTAGTATTTTAGAGGATAACGCTGGTTATGTCTGGGTTAGTTCTGGTATTTGCAATCATCTGGCTCGTACTTTCGCATTTTTGGCATACTTGTTGGCCTGGTCCTGGCATTTTCCCGGCTAGGACCACGTAGTCATGTGGTACCACACCGAAGCAGTCAGTTAAACCTGGTTGCGATTAATATTTTAGATGATAACGCCGGTTATGTCTAGGTTAGGTCTGGTATTTGCCCTCATCTGGCACGTACTTTCGCATTTTTCGCATTCTTCTTGGCCAGATCCTGGCCTTTTTCTGATTTGGATCACGTAGTAACGCGGTACCACACAGAAACAGTCAATAGAAGCTCCGATTATTTGTTTGGAGGATAACGCTGGTTACGTTTGGGTTAGTTCTGGTATTTGCAATCATCTGGCTCATACTTTCGCGTTTTTCGAACACTTGTTGGCCAGATCCTGGCCTTTTTCTGGCTTGGACCACGTAGTAATGTGGTACCACACTGAAACAGTCAATTAATCCCGGTTGCGATTAATATTTTAGAGAATAACGCCGGTTATATCTCGGTTAGGTCAGGAACTTGCCGTCATCTGGCTCGTGCTTTCGCATTCTTCGCATAGTTGCTGGCCAGATCCTGGATTTTTTCTGGTTTGAATCACGTAGTAACGCGGTACCACACCGAAACAGTCAATTAATACTGGTTGCGATTAATATTTTAGAGGATAACGCTGGTTACGTTTGGGTTAGTTCTGGTATTTGCAATCATCTGGCTCATACTTTCGCATTTTTCGCATACTTGTTGGCCGGATCCTGGCCATTTTCTGGTTTGGATCACGTAGTAATGCGGTACCACACCGAAACAATCAATTAAACCTGATTGCGGTTAATATATTGGAGGATAACACCGGTTATGTCTGGGTTAGGTCTGGTATTTGCCCTCATCTGGGTCGTACTTTCGCATTTTTCGCATACATGATGGCCAGATCCTGGACTTTTTCTGGCTTGGTCCACGTAGTAACGCGGTACCACACCGAAACAGTCAATTAAAGCTGGATGCGATTAGTATCTTAAAGGATAACGCCGGTTATGTCTCGGTTAGGTCTGGGATTTGCCCTCATCTGGCTCGTACTTTCGCACTTTTCGCATACTTGTTGGCCAGATCCTGGGCCTTTTCTGGTTTGGATCACGTAGTAATGTGGTACCACACTGTCAATAAAAGCTGGTTCCGATTAGTATTTTAGAGGATAACGCTGGTTATGTCTGGGTTAGTTCTGGTATTTGCAATCATCTGGCTCATACTTACGCGTTTTTCGCATACTTGTTGGTCAGATCCTGGGTTTTTTCTGGTTTGAATAACGTAGTAATGTGGTACCACACTGAAACAGTCAATAAAAGCTGGTTCCGATTAATAGTTTGGAGGATAACGCTGGTTACGTTTGTGCTAGTTCTCTTATTAGCAATCATCTGGCTCGTACTTTCGCATCTTTGGCATACTTGTTGGCCAGGTGCTGGCCTTTTTCCGGCTTGGACCACGTTGTAATGTGGTACCACAACGCAACAGTCAGTAATACCTGGTTGCGATTAATATTTTAGAGGATAACGCCGGTTATGTCTCGGTTAGGTCTGGAATTTGCCCTCATCTGGCTCGTGCTTTCGTATTTTTTGCATACTTGTTGGCCAGATCCTAGGCTTTTTCTGGTTTGGATCACGTACTAATGTGGTACCACACTGGAACAGTCAATAGAAGCTGGTTCCGAATAGTATTTTAGAGGATAACGCTGGTTATGTCTGGGTTAGGTCTGGGATTTGCCCTCATCTGGCTCGTACTATCGCACTTTTCGCAATACTTGTTGCCCAGATGCTGCACTTTTTCTGGTTTGGAACACGTAGTAATGCGGTACCACACCGAAACAGTCAACTAAACCTGGTTGCGACTAATATTCTAGAGGATAACGCCGGTTATGTCTCGGTTAGGTCTGGGATATGCCCTCATCTGGCTCGTACTTTCGCATTTCTCGCATACTTGTTTTTCAGATCCTGGCCTTTTTCTGACTTGGATCACGTAGTAATGTGGTACCACACTGTCAATAAAAGCTGGTTCCGATTAGTATTTTAGAGGATAACGCTGGTTATGTCTGGGTTAGTTCTGGTATTTGCAACCATCTGGCTCGTACTTTCGCATTTTTGGCATACTTGTTGGCCTGGTCCTGGCCTTTTCCCGGCTAGGACCACGTAGTCATGTGGTACCACGCCGAAACAGTCAGTTAAACCTGGTTGCGATTAATATTTTAGATGATAACGCCGGTTATGTCTAGGTTAGGTCTGGTATTTGCCCACATCTGGCACGTACTTTCGCATTTTTCGCATTCTTCTTGGCCAGATCCTGGCCTTTTTCTGATTTGAATCACGTAGAGACGCGGTACCACACCGAAACAGTCAATTAAACCCGGTTGCGAATAATATTTTAGAGGATAACGCCGGTTATATCTCGGTAAGGTCTGGAACTTGCCGTCATCTGGCTCGTGCTTTCGCATTTTTCGCATACTTGTTGGCCAGATCCTGGATTTTTTCTGGTTTGAATCACGTAGTAACGCGGTACCACACCGAAACAGTCAATTAATACTGGTTGCGATTAATATTTTAGAGGATAACGCTGGTTACGTTTGGGTTAGTTCTGGTATTTGCAATCATCTGGCTCATACTTTCGCATTTTTCGCATACTTGTTGGCCGGATCCTGGCCATTTTCTGGTTTGGATCACGTAGTAATGCGGTACCACACCGAAACAATCAATTAAACCTGATTGCGGTTAATATATTGGAGGATAACGCCGGTTATGTCTGGGTTAGGTCTGGTATTTGCCCTCATCTGGGTCGTACTTTCGCATTTTTCGCATACATGATGGCCAGATCCTGGACTTTTTCTGGCTTGGTCCACGTAGTAACGCGGTACCACACCGAAACAGTCAATTAAACCTGGTTGTGATTAATACTTTAGAGGAAAACGCCGGTTATGTCTGGGTTAGTTCTGGTATTTGCCCTCATCTGGCTCGTCATTTCGCATTTTTCGCATACTTGTTGGCCAGACCCTGGCCTTTTTCTGGCTTTGACAACGCAGTAATGTGGTACCACACCGAAACAGTCTATTAAACCCGGTTGCGATTAATATTATAGAGGATAACGCCGGTTATGTCTGGTTAAGGTCTGGTATTTGCTATCATCTGGCTCGTACTTTCGCGTTTTTCGCATACTTGTTAGCCAGATCCTGGCTATTTTCCGGCTTGGACCACGTAGTAATGTGGTACCACACTGAAACAGTCAATAAAAGCTGGTTCCGATTAATAGTTTGGAGGTTAACGCTGGTTACGTTTGGGTTAGTTCTGGTATTAGCAATCATCTGGCTCGTACTTTCGCATTTCTCGCATACTTGTTTTTCAGATCCTGGCCTTTTTCTGGCTTGGACCACGTAGTAATGCAGTACCGCACCGAAACAGTCAATCAAACCTGGTTGCGATTAATATTTTAGAGGATATCGCCGGTTACGTCTCGGTCTGGCCTGGGATTTGCAATCATCTGGCTCGTACTTTCGCAATTTTCGCATACTTTTTGGCGAGAACACGAGTTTTTTGTGGTTTGGATCCCGTCGTAATGTGGTACCACACTGAAACAGTCAACTAAACCTTGTTTCGATTAGTATTTTAGAGCATAACGCAGGTTATTTCTGGGTTAGGTCTGCTATTTGCTCTCATCTGGCTTGTGCTTTCTCATTTTTCGCTTACTTGTTGGCCAGATCTCGGGTTTTTTGTGGTCTGGATCCCGTCGAAATGTGGTACCACACTGAAACAGTCTATTAAACCTGGTTCCGATTAATATTTTAGAGGATAACGCAGGTTATGTCTGGGTTAGGTCTGGTATTTGCCCTCATCTGGCACGTACTTACGCATTTTTCGCATACTTGTTGGCCAGATCCTGTCCTTTTTCTGGCTTGGTCCACGTAGAGACGCGGTACCACACCGAAACAGTCAATTATACCCGGTTGCGAATAATATTTTAGAGGATAACGCTGGTTATGTCTGGGTTAGTTCTGGTATTTGCCATCATCTGGCTCGTGCTTTCGTATTTTTTGCATACTTGTTGGCCAGATCCTAGGCTTTTTCTGGTTTGGATCACGTACTAATGTGGTACCACACTGGAACAGTCAATAGAAGCTGGTTGCGACTAATATTCTAGAGGATAACGCCGGTTATGTCTCGGTTAGGTCTGGGATATGCCCTCATCTGGCTCGTACTTTCGCATTGTTCGCATACTGGTTGGCCAGATCGTGGGCTTTTTCTGACTTGGATCACGTAGTAATGTGGTACCACACTGTCAATAAAAGCTGGTTCCGATTAGTATTTTAGAGGATAACGCTGGTTATGTCTGGGTTAGTTCTGGTATTTGCAATCATCTGGCTCGTACTTTCGCATTTTTGGCATACTTGTTGGCCTGGTCCTGGCCTTTTCCCGGCTAGGACCACGTAGTCATGTGGTACCACACCGAAACAGTCAGTTAAACCTGGTTGCGATTAATATTTTAGATGATAACGCCGGTTATGTCTAGGTTAGGTCTGGTATTTGCCCTCATCTGGCACGTACTTTCGCATTTTTCGCATTCTTCTTGGCCAGATCCTGGCCTTTTTCTGATTTGGATCACGTAGTAACGCGGTACCACACTGAAACAGTCAATAGAAGCTCTGATTATTAGTTTGGAGGATAACGCTGGTTACGTTTGGGTTAGTTCTGGTATTTGCAATCATCTGGCTCATACTTTCGCATTTTTCGCATACTTGTTGGCCGGATCCTGGCCATTTTCTGGTTTGGATCACGTAGTAATGCGGTACCACACCGAAACAATCAATTAAACCTGGTTGCGATTAATAGATTGGAGGATAACGCCGGTTATGTCTGGGTTATGTCTGGTATTTGCCCCCATCTGGCTCGTACTTTCGCATTTTTCGCATACATGATGGCCAGACCCTGGCCTTTTTCTGGCTCGGACCACGTAGTAACGCGGTACCACACCGAAACAGTCAATTAAACCTGGTTGTGCTAAATATTTTAGAGGAAAACGCCGGTTATGTCTGGGTTAGTTCTGGTATTTGCCCTCATCTGGCTCGTAATTTCGCATTTTTCGCATACTTGTTGGCCAGATCCTGGCCTTTTTCTGGCTTTGACAACGCAGTAATGTGGTACCACACCGAAACAGTCAATTAAACCTGGTTGTGATTAATATTTTAGAGGATATCGCCGGTTACGTCTCGGTTTGGCCTGGGATTTGCAATCATCTGGCTCGTACTTTCGCAATTTTCGCATACTTTTTGGCCAGAACTCGGGTTTTTTGTAGTTTGGATCCCGTCGTAATGTGGTACCACACTGAAACAGTCAACTAAACCTTGTTTCGATTAGTATTTTAGAGCATAACGCAGGTTATTTCTGGGTTAGGTCTGCTATTTACCCTCATCTGGCTCGTGCTTTCTCATTTTTCGCTTACTTGTTGGCCAGATCTCGGGTTTTTTGTGGTTTGGATCCCGTCGAAATGTGGTACCACACTGAAACAGTCTATTAAACCTGGTTCCGATTAATATTTTAGAGGATAACGCAGGTTATGTCTGGGTTAGGTCTGGTATTTGCCCTCATCTGGCACGTACTTACGCATTTTTCGCATACTTGTTGGCCAGATCCTGGCCTTTTTCCGGCTTGGACCACGTAGTAATGTGGTACCACACCGAAACAGTCAGTTAAACCTGGTTGCGATTAATATTTTGGATGATAACGCCGGTTATGTCTAGGTTAGGTCTGGTATTTGCCCTCATTTGACACGTACTTTCGCATTTTTCGCATACTTCTTGGCCAGATCCTGCCATTTTTCTGATTTGGATCACGTAGTAACGCGGTACCACACCGAAACAGTCAATTAAACCCGGTTGCGAATAATATTTTAGAGGATAACGCTGGTTATGTCTGGGTTAGTTCTGGTATTTGCCATCATCTGGCTCATACTTACGCGTTTTTCGCATACTTGTTGGTCAGATCCTGGGTTTTTTCTGGTTTGAATAACGTAGTAATGTGGTATCACACTGAAACAGTCAATAAAAGCTGGTTCCGATTAATAGTTTGGAGGATAACGCTGGTTACGTTTGTGTTAGTTCTCTTATTAGCAAACATCTGGCTCGTACTTTCGCATTTTTCGCATACTTCTTGGCCAGATCCTGGCCTTTTTCTGATTTGGATCACGTAGTAACGCGGTACCACACCGAAACAGTCAATTAAACCCGGTTGCGAATAATATTTTAGAGGATAACGGCGGTTATGTCTGGGTTAGTTCTGGTATTTGCCATCATCTAGCTCATACATTCGCATTTTTCGCATACTTGTTGGCCAGATACTGGGTCTTTTCCGGTTTGGGTCACGTAGTAATGTGGTACCACACTGAAACAGTCAATTATACCGGTTCCGATTAATATTTTAGAGGATAACGCCGTTATGTCTGGGTTAGGTCTGGTATTTGCCATCATCCAGCTCATACTTTCGCATTTTTAGCATACATGAATGGCCAGAACCTGGGCTTTTTCTAGTTTGGATCACGTAGTAATGTGGCACCACATCGAAACTGTCAATTAAACCTGGTTACGATTAATATTTTAGAGGATAACGCAGGTTATGTCTGGGTTAGGCCTGGTATTTGCCATCATCTAGCTCATACTTTCGCATTTTTCGCATACATGAATGGCCAGCACCTGGGCTTTTTTTAGATTGGATCACGTAGTAATGTGGCACCACACGAAACAGTCAATTAAGTCTGGTTCCGATTAATATTTTAGAGGATAACGCCGGTTATGTCTGGGTTAGGTCTGGTATTTGCAATCATCTGACTCTTACTTTCGCAGTTTTCGCATATTTGTTGTCTAGATCCTGGGTTTTTTCTGGTTTGGATTACATAGTAATGTGGTACCACACCGAAACAGTCAATTAAACCTTGTTGCGATTAATATTTTAGAGGATAACGCCGGTTATGTCTGGGTTAGGTCTGGTATTTGCAATTATCTGACTCATACTTTCGCAGTTTTCGCATATTTGTTGTCTAGATCCTGGGTTTTTTCTGGTTTGGATTACATAGTAATGTGGTACCACACCGAAACAGTCAATTAAACCTTGTTGCGATTAATATTTTAGAGGATAACTGCGGTTATGTCTGGGTTAGGTCTGGAATTTGCCATCAACTAGCTCATACATTCGCATTTTTCGCATACTTGCTGGCCAGATCCTGGGCTTATGCTGATTTGGATCACGTAGTAATGTGATACCACACCGAAACAGTCAATTGAACCTGGTTGCGATTTATATTTTAGAGGATAACGGCGGTTTATGACTGTGTTACGTATGGTATTTGCAATCATCTGCCTCATACTTTCGCATTTTTCGCTTACCTGTTGGCCAGATCCTGGGTTTTTTCTGGTTTCGATCACGTAGTAATGTGGTACCACACCGCAACAGTCAACTAAACCTGGTTCCGATTAATAGTTTGGAGGATAACGCCGGTTATGTCTGGGTTAGTTCTGGTATTTGCAATCATCAGGCTCATACTTTCGCATTTTTCCTATACTTGTTGACCAGTTCCTGAGTCTCTTCTGGTTTGGATCACGTAGTAATGTGGTACCACACCGAAACAGTAAATAAAACCTGGTTCCGATTAATATTTTAGAGGATAACGCCGGTTATGTCTGGGTTAGGTCTGGTATTTGCCATCATCTAGCTCATAGTTTTGCAATCTTCGCATACTTGTTGGCCAGATCCTTGGTTTTTTCTGGTTTGGATCACGTAGTAACGTGGCACCACACCAAAAACAGTCAATTAAACCTGGTTGCGATTTATATTTTAGAGGATAACGGCGGTTTATGACTGTGTTACGTATGGTATTTGCAATCATCTGCCTCATACTTTCGCATTTTTCGCTTACCTGTTGGCCAGATCCTGGGTTTTTTCTGGTTTCGATCACGTAGTAATGTGGTACCACACCGCAACAGTCAACTAAACCTGGTTCCGATTAATAGTTTAGAGGATAACGCCGGTTATGTTTGGGTTAGTTCTGGTATTTGCAATCATCAGGCTCATACTTTCGCATTTTTCGTATACTTGTTGACCAGTTCCTGAGTCTCTTCTGGTTTGGATCACGTAGTAATGTGGTACCACACCGAAATAGTAAATAAAACCTGGTTCCAATTAATATTTTAGAGGATAACGCCGGTTATGTCTGGGTTAGTTCTGGTATTTGCCATCATCTAGCTCATACTTTCGCATTTTTCGCATACATGAATGGCCAGAACCTGGGCTTTTTGTAGATTGGATCACGTAGTAATGTGGCACCACACCGAAACAGTCAATTAAGCCTGGTTCCGATTAATATTTTAGAGGATAACGCCGGTTATGTCTGGGTTAGGTCTGGTATTTGCAATCATCTGACTCATACTCTCGCATTTTTCGCATATTTGTTGTCTAGTTCCTGGGTTTTTTCCAGATTGGATCACGTAGTAATGTGCTACCACACTGAAGGGGTCAATTAAACCTGGTTCCGATTAATATTTGGAGGATAACGCCGGTTATGTCTGGGTTAGGTCTGGTATTTTCAATCATCTGACTCATACTTTCGCAGTTTTCGCATATTTGTTGTCTAGATCCTGGGTTTTTTCTGGTTTGGATTACATAGTAATGTGGTACCACACCGAAACAGTCAATTAAACCTTGTTGCGATTAATATTTTAGAGGATAACGGCGGTTATGTCTGGGTTGGGTCTGGAATTTGCCATCATCTAGCTCATACATTCGCATTTTTCGCATACTTGTTGGCCAGATCCTGGGCTTATGCTGATTTGGATCACGTAGTAATGTGGCACCACATCGAAACTGTCAATTAAACCTGGTTACGATTAATATTTTAGAGGATAACGCTGGTTATGTCTGGGTTAGGTCTGGTATTTGCAATCATCTGACTCATACTTTCGCATTTTTCGCATATTTGTTGTCTAGTTCCTGGGTTTTTTCCGGATTGGATCACGTAGTAGTGTGCTACCACACTGAAGGGGTCAATTAAACCTGGTTCCGATTAATATTTTGGAGGATAACGCCGGTTATGTCTGGGTTAGGTCTGGTATTTGCCATCATCTGACTCATAGTTTTGCAATCTTCGCATACTTGTTGGCCAGATCCTTGGTTTTTTCTGGTTTGGATCACGTAGTAACGTGGTACAACACCGAAGCAGTCAATTAAACTTGGTTACGATTGATATTTTAGAGGATAACTCCGGTTATGTCGGGGTTAGTTCTGGTATTTGCAATCATCTGGCTCATACTTTCGCATTTTTCGCATACTTGTTGGCCAGATACTGGGTTTTCTCCGGTTTGGGTCACGTAGTAATGTGGTACCACACTGAAGCAGTCAATTATACCGGTTCCGATTAATATTTTAGAGGATAACGCCGTTATGTCTGGGTTAGGTCTGGTATTTGCAATCATCTGACTCATACTTTCGCATTTTTCGCATATTTGTTGTCTAGTTCCTGGGTTTTTTCCGGATTGGATCACGTAGTAGTGTGCTACCACACTGAAGGGGTCAATTAAACCTGGTTCCGATTAATATTTTGGAGGATAACGCCGGTTATGTCTGGGTTAGGTCTGGTATTTGCCATCATCTGACTCATAGTTTTGCAATCTTCGCATACTTGTTGGCCAGATCCTTGGTTTTCTCCGGTTTGGGTCACGTAGTAATGTGGTACCACACTGAAGCAGTCAATTATACCGGTTCCGATTAATATTTTAGAGGATAACGCCGTTATGTCTGGGTTAGGTCTGGTATTTGCAATCATCTGACTCATACTTTCGCATTTTTCGCATATTTGTTGTCTAGTTCCTGGGTTTTTTCCGGATTGGATCACGTAGTAATGAGCTACCACACTGAAGGGGTCAATTATACCGGTACCGATTAATATTTTCGAGGATAACCCTGGTTATGTCGGGGTTAGTTCTGGTATTTGCAATCATCTGGCTCATACTTTCGCATTTTTCGCACACTTGAATGGCCAGATCCTGGGCTCTTGCTGATTTGGATCACGTAGTAATGTGGTACCAAACCGAAACAGTCAATTAATGCTGGTTTCGATCAATATTTCAGGGGGAAACACCGGTTATGTCTGGGTTAGGTCTGGTATTTGCCATCATCTACCTCATACTTTCGCATTTTATGCATTCTTGTTGGCCAGATCCTGGGTTTTCTCTGGTTTGGATCACATAGTAATGTGGTACCACACCCCGAAACAGTCAATTAAACCTGGTTCCGATTAATATTTTAGAGGATAACGCCGGTTATGTCTGGGTTAGGTCTGGTATTTGCAATCATCTGTCTCATACTTTCGTATTTTTCGCATACTTCAATGGCCAGTACCTGGGCTATTTCCAGTTTGGTTCGCGTAGTAATGTGGCACCACACCGAAACAGCCAATTAAACCTGGTTGCGATTTATATTTTAGAGGATAACGGCGGTTATGTCTGGGTTAGGTCTGGTGTTTGCAATCATCTGACTCATACTTTCGCAGTTTTCGCATATTTGTTGTCTAGATCCTGGGTTTTTTCCGGATTGGATCACGTAGTAATGTGGTACCACACTGAAACAGTCAATTAAACCTGGTTCCGATTAATATTTTAGAGAACAACGCCGGTTATGTCTGGGTTAGGTCTGGTGTTTGCAATCATCTGACTCATACTTTCGCAGTTTTCGCATATTTGTTGTCTAGATCCTGGGTATTTTCTGGTTTGGATTCAATAGTAATGTGGTACCACACCGAAATAGTCAATTAAACCTTGTTGCGATTATTATTTTAGAGGATAACGGCGGTTATGTCTGGGTTAGTTCTGGTATTTGCAATCATCAGACTCATAGTTTTGCAATCTTCGCATACTTGTTGGCCAGATCCTTGGTTTTTTCTGGTTTGGATCACGTAATAACGTGGTACAACACCGAAGCAGTCAATTAAACTTGGTCACGATTAATATTTTAGAGGAAAACTCCGGTTATGTCGGGGTTAGTTCTGGTATTTGCAATCATCTGGCTCATACTTTCGCATTTTTCGCACACTTGAATGGCCAGATCCTGGGCTCTTGCTGATTTGGATCACGTAGTAATGTGGTACCAAACCGAAACAGTCAATTAATGCTGGTTTCGATCAATATTTCAGGGGGAAACACCGGTTATGTCTGGGTTAGGTCTGGTATTTGCCATCATCTACCTCATACTTTCGCATTTTATGCATTCTTGTTGGCCAGATCCTGGGTTTTCTCTGGTTTGGATCACATAGTAATGTGGTACCACACCCCGAAACAGTCAATTAAACCTGGTTCCGATTAATATTTTACAGGATAACGCCGGTTATGTCTGGGTTAGGTCTGGTATTTGCCATCGTCTAGCTCATACTTTCGCACTTTTCGCATACTTGTTGGCCAGATCCTGGGCTTTTCCTGATTTGGATCACGTAGTAATGTGGTACTACACTGAAACTGTCTCTTAAACATGGTTTCGATTTATATTTTAGAAGATAACGCCGGTTATGTCTGGGTTAGGTCTGGAATTTGCAATCATCTGACACATACTTTCGCATTTTTCGCATACTTGTTGTCTAGATCCTGGGTTTTTTGTGGTTTGGATTACATAGTAATGTGGTACCACACGGAAACAGTCAATTAAACCTTGTTGCGATTATTATTATAGAGGATAACGCCGGTTATGTCTGGGTTAGGTCTGGTATTTGCCATCATCTAGCTCATACTTTCGCATTTTTCGAATACTTATTGTTGAGATCCTGGGTTTTTTCTGGTTTGGATTACATAGTAATGTGGTACCACACCGGAACAGCCAATTAAACGTAGTTGCGATTAATATTTTAGACGATATCACCGGTTATGTCCGAGTTAGGTCTGGTATTTGCAATCATCTGACTCATACTTTCGCATTTTTCGCATACTCCTTGGCCAGATCTTAGGTTTTTTATGGTTTGGATCTCTTAGTAATGTGGTACTACACTGAGACAGACAATTAAACCTGGTTGCGATTAATATTTTAGAGGATAACGCCGGTTATGTCCGGGTTAGATCTGGTATTTGCAATCATCTGTCTCGTACTTTCGCATTTTTCAAATACTTGTTGGCCAGATCCTGGGCTTTTGTTGATTTGGATCACGCAGTAATGTGGTACCACAGCGAAACAGTCAATTAAACCTTGTTGCGATTAATATTTTAGAGGATAACGGCGGTTATGTATTGGGTTAGGTCTGGAATTTGCCATAATCTAACTCATAGTTTTGCAATCTTCGCATACTTATTGGCCAGATCCTGGGCTTTTCCCGACTTGGATCACGTAGTAATGTGGTACTACACTGAAACTGTCCCTTAAATATGGTTTCGATTAATATTTTAGAAGATAACGCCGGTTATGTCTGGGTTAGGTCTGGTATTTGCAATCATCTGACACATACTTTCGCATTTTTCGCATACTTGTTTTCTAGATCCTGGGTTTTTTGTGGTTTGGATTACATAGTAATGTGGTACCTCACCGGAACAGCCAACTAAACCTGGTTGCGATTAATATTTTAGAGGATAACGCCGGTTATGTCCGGGTTAGGTCTGGTATTTGCAATCATCTGACTCATACTTTCGCATTTTTCGATTACTTGTTGGCCAGATCCTGGGCTTTTTTTAGATTGGATCACGTAGTAATGTGGCACCACACGAAACAGTCAATTAAGTCTGGTTCCGATTAATATTTTAGAGGATAACGCCGGTTATGTCTGGGTTAGGTCTGGTATTTGCAATCATCTGACTCTTACTTTCGCAGTTTTCGCATATTTGTTGTCTAGATCCTGGGTTTTTTCTGGTTTGGATTACATAGTAATGTGGTACCACACCGAAACATTCAATTAAACCTTGTCGCGATTAATATTTTAGAGGATAACGCCGGTTATGTCTGGGTTAGGTCTGGTATTTGCAATTATCTGACTCATACTTTCGCAGTTTTCGCATATTTGTTGTCTAGATCCTGGGTTTTTTCTGGTTTGGATTACATAGTAATGTGGTACCACACCGAAACAGTCAATTAAACCTTGTTGCGATTAATATTTTAGAGGATAACGGCGGTTATGTCTGGGTTAGGTCTGGAATTTGCCATCAACTAGCTCATACATTCGCATTTTTCGCATACTTGCTGGCCAGATCCTGGGCTTATGCTGATTTGGATCACGTAGTAATGTGGTACCACACCGAAACAGTCAATTAAACCTGGTTGCGATTTATATTTTAGAGGATAACGGCGGTTTATGACTGTGTTACGTATGGTATTTGCAATCATCTGCCTCATACTTTCGCATTTTTCGCTTACCTGTTGGCCAGATCCTGGGTTTTTTCTGGTTTCGATGACGTAGTAATGTGGTACCACACCGCAACAGTCAACTAAACCTGGTTCCGATTAATAGTTTCGAGGATAACGCCGGTTATGTCTGGGTTAGTTCTGGTATTTGCAATCATCAGGCTCATACTTTCGCATTTTTCGTATACTTGTTGACCAGTTCCTGAGTCTCTTCTGGTTTGGATCACGTAGTAATGTGGTACCACACCGAAATAGTAAATAAAACCTGGTTCCGATTAATATTTTAGAGGATAACGCCGGTTATGTCTGGGTTAGGTCTGGTATTTGCCATCATCTAGCACATAGTTTTGCAATCTTCGCATACTTGTTGGCCAGATCCTTGGTTTTTTCTGGTTTGGATCACGTAGTAACGTGGTACCACACCAAAAACAGTCAATTAAACCTGGTTGCGATTTATATTTTAGAGGATAACGGCGGTTTATGACTGTGTTACGTATGGTATTTGCAATCATCTGCCTCATACTTTCGCATTTTTCGCTTACCTGTTGGCCAGATCCTGGGTTTTTTCTGGTTTCGATCACGTAGTAATGTGGTACCACACCGCAACAGTCAACTAAACCTGGTTCCGATTAATAGATTAGAGGATAACGCCGGTTATGTCTGGGTTAGTTCTGGTATTTGCAATCATCAGGCTCATACTTTCGCACTTTTCGTATACTTGTTGACCAGTTCCTGAGTCTCTTCTGGTTTGGATCACGTAGTAATGTGGTACCACACCGAAATAGTAAATAAAACCTGGTTCCAATTAATATTTTAGAGGATAACGCCGGTTATGTCTGGGTTAGTTCTGGTATTTGCCATCATCTAGCTCATACTTTCGCATTTTTCGCATACATGAATGGCCAGAACCTGGGCTTTTTGTAGATTGGATCACGTAGTAATGTGGCACCACACCGAAACAGTCAATTAAGCCTGGTTCCGATTAATATTTTAGAGGATAACGCCGGTTATGTCTGGGTTAGGTCTGGTATTTGCAATCATCTGACTCATACTTTCGCATTTTTCGCATATTTGTTGTCTATTTCCTGGGTTTTTTCCAGATTGGATCACGTAGTAATGTGCTACCACACTGAAGGGGTCAATTAAACCTGGTTCCGATTAATATTTTGGAGGATAACGCCGGTTATGTCTGGGTTAGGTCTGGTATTTGCAATCATCTGACTCATACTTTCGCAGTTTTCGCATATTTGTTGTCTAGATCCTGGGTTTTTTCTGGTTTGGATTACATAGTAATGTGGTACCACACCGAAACAGTCAATTAAACCTTGTTGCGATTAATATTTTAGAGGATAACGGCGGTTATGTCTGGGTTGGGTCTGGAATTTGCCATCATCTAGCTCATACATTCGCATTTTTCGCATACTTGTTGGCCAGATCCTGGGCTTATGCTGATTTGGATCACGTAGTAATGTGGCACCACATCGAAACTGTCAATTAAACCTGGTTACGATTAATATTTTAGAGGATAACGCAGGTTATGTCTGGGTTAGGCCTGGTAATTGTAATCATCTGCCTCATACTTTCGCATTTTTCGCATACTAGTTGGCCAGATCCTGGGTTTTTTCTGGTTTGGATCACGTAGCATTGTGGTACCACACCGAAAAAGTCAATTAAACCTGGTTTCGATTAATATTTTAGAGGATAACGCTGGTTATGTCTGAGTTAGTTCTGGTATTTGCCATCATCTAGCTCATACTTTCGCATTTTTCGCATACATGAATGGCCAGAACCTGGGCTTTTTTTAGACTGGATCACGTAGTAATGTGGCACCACACCGAAGCAGTCAATTAAGCCTGGTTCCGATTAATATTTTAGAGGATAACGCCGGTTATGTCTGGGTTAGGTCTGGTATTTGCAATCATCTGACTCACACTTTCGCATTTTTCGCATATTTGTTGTCTAGTTCCTGGGTTTTTTCCGGATTGGATCACGTAGTAATGTGCTACCACACTGAAGGGGTCAATTAAACCTGGTTCCGATTAATATTTTGGAGGATAACGCCGGTTATGTCTGGGTTAGGTCTGGTATTTGCCATCATCTGACTCATAGTTTTGCAATCTTCGCATACTTGTTGGCCAGATCCTTGGTTTTTTCTGGTTTGGATCAGGTAGTAACGTGGTACAACACCGAAGCAGTCAATTAAACTTGGTTACGATTGATATTTTACAGGATAACTCCGGTTATGTCGGGGTTAGTTCTGGTAATTGCAATCATCTGGCTCATACTTTCGCACTTTTCGCATACTTGTTGGCCAGATACTGGGTTTTTTCCGGTTTGGGTAACGTAGTAATGTGGTACCACACTGAAACAGTCAACTAATCCTGGTTCCGATTAATATTTTAGAGAACAACGCCGGTTATGTCTGGGTTAGGTCTGGTATTTGCAATCATCTGACTCATACTTTCGCATTTTTCGCATATTTGTTGTCTAGATCCTGGGTTTTTTCCGGATTGGATCACGTAGTAATGTGGTACCACACCGAAACAGTCAATTAAACCTTGTTGCGATTAATATTTTAGAGGATAACGGCGGTTATGTCTGGGGTAGTTCTGGTATTTGCCATCATCTAGCTCATACATTCGCACTTTCCCCATACTTGTTGGCCAGATACTGGGTCTTTTCCGGTTTGGGTCACGTAGTAATGTGGTACCACACTGAAACAGTCAATTATACCGGTTCCGATTAATATTTTAGAGGATAACGCCGTTATGTCTGGGATAGGTCTGGTATTTGCCATCATCCAGCTCATACTGTCGCATTTTTCGCATACATGAATGGCCAGAACCTGGGCTTTTTCTAGTTTGGATCACGTAGTAATGTGGCACCACATCGAAACTGTCAATTAAACCTGGTTCCGATTAATATTTTAGAGGATAACGCCGGTTATGTCTGGGTTAGGTCTGGTATTTGCAATCATCTGACTCATACTTTCGCATTTTTCGCATATTTGTTGTCTAGTTCCTGGGTTTTTTCCGGATTGGATCACGTAGTAATGTGCTACCACACTGAAGGGGTCAATTAAACCTGGTTCCGATTAATATTTTGGAGGATAACGCCGGTTATGTCTGGGTTAGGTCTGGTATTTGCCATCATCTGACTCATAGTTTTGCAATCTTCGCATACTTGTTGGCCAGATCCTTGGTTTTTTCTGGTTTGGATCACGTAGTAACGTGGTACAACACCGAAGCAGTCAATTAAACCTGGTTACGATTGATATTTTAGAGGATAACTCCGGTTATGTCGGGGTTAGTTCTGGTATTTGCAATCATCTGGCTCATACTTTCGCATTTTTCGCATACTTGTTGGCCAGATACTGGGTTTTTTCCGGTTTGGGTCACGTAGTAATGTGGTACCACACTGAAGCAGTCAATTATACCGGTTCCGATTAATATTTTAGAGGATAACGCCGTTATGTCTGGGTTAGGACTGGTATTTGCCATCATCCAGCTCATACTGTCGCATTTTTCGCATACATGAATGGCCAGAACCTGGGCTTTTTCTAGTTTGGATCACGTAGTAATGTGGCACCACATCGAAACTGTCATTTAAACCTGGTTACGATTAATATTTTAGAGGATAACGCAGGTTATGTCTGGGTTAGTCCTGGTACTTGTAATCATCTGCCTCATACTTTCGCATTTTTCGCATACTTGTTGGCCAGATCCTGGGTTTTTTCTGGTTTGGATCACGTAGTATTGTGGCACCACACCGAAACTGTCAATTAAACCTGGTTCCGATTAATATTTTAGAGAACAACGCCGGTTATGTCTGGGTTAGTTCTGGTATTTGCCATCATCTAGCTCATACTTTCGCATTTTTCGCATATTTGTTGTCTAGATCCTGGGTTTTTTCCGGTTTGGGTCACGTAGTAATGTGGTACCACACTGAAACAGTCAATTAAACCTGGTTCCGATTAATATTTTAGAGAACAACGCCGGTTATGTCTGGGTTAGGTCTGGTGTTTGCAATCATCTGACTCATACTTTCGTAGTTTTCGCATATTTGTTGTCTAGATCCTGGGTTTTTTCCGGATTGGATCACGTAGTAATGTGGTACCACACTGAAACAGTCAATCAAACCTGGTTCCGATTAATATTTTAGAGAACAACGCCGGTTATGTCTGGGTTAGTTCTGGTATTTGCCATCATCTAGCTCATACTTTCGCATTTTTCGCATATTTGTTGTCTAGATCCTGGGTTTTTTCCGGTTTGGGTCACGTACTAATGTGGCACCACACCGAAACAGTCAATTAAGCCTGGTTCCGATTAATATTTTAGAGGATAACGCCGGTTATGTCTGGGTTAGGTCAGGTATTTGCAATCATCTGACTCATACTTTCGCATTTTTCGCATATTTGTTTTCTAGTTCCTGGGTTTTTTCCGGATTGGATCACGTAGTAATGTGCTACCACACTGAAGGGGTCAATTAAACCTGGTTCCAATTAATATTTTGGAGGATAACGCCGGTTATGTCTGGGTTAGGTCTGGTATTTGCCATCATCCAGCTCATACTTTCGCATTTTTCGCATACATGAATGGCCAGAACCTGGGCTTTTTCTAGTTTGGATCACGTAGTAATGTGGCACCACATCGAAACTGTCAATTAAACCTGGTTACGATTAATATTTTAGAGGATAACGCAGGTTATGTCTGGGTTAGGCCTGGTACTTGTATTCATCTGCCTCATACTTTCGCATTTTTCGCATACTTGCTGGCCAGATCCTGGGTTTTTTCTGGTTTGGATCACGTAGTATTGTGGTACCACACCGAAAAAGTCAATTAAACCTGGTTCCGATTAATATTTTAGAGGATAACGCTGGTTATGTCTGGGTTAGTTCTGGTATTTGCCATCATCTAGCTCATACTTTCGCATTTTTCGCATATTTGTTGTCTAGATCCTGGGTTTTTTCCGGTTTGGGTCACGTAGTAATGTGGTACCACACTGAAACAGTCAATTAAGCCTGGTTCCGATTAATATTTTAGAGGATAACGCCGGTTATGTCTGGGTTAGGTCTGGTATTTGCAATCATCTGACTCACACTTTCGCATTTTTCGCATATTTGTTGTCTAGTTCCTGGGTTTTTTCCGGATTGGATCACGTAGTAATGTGCTACCACACTGAAGGGGTCAATTAAACCTGGTTCCGATTAATATTTTGGAGGATAACGCCGGTTATGTCTGGGTTAGGTCTGGTATTTGCCATCATCTGACTCATAGTTTTGCAATCTTCGCATACTTGTTGGCCAGATCCTTGGTTTTTTCTGGTTTGGATCAGGTAGTAACGTGGTACAACACCGAAGCAGTCAATTAAACTTGGTTACGATTGATATTTTACAGGATAACTCCGGTTATGTCGGGGTTAGTTCTGGTAATTGCAATCATCTGGCTCATACTTTCGCACTTTTCGCATACTTGTTGGCCAGATACTGGGTTTTTTCCGGTTTGGGTAACGTAGTAATGTGGTACCACACTGAAACAGTCAACTAATCCTGGTTCCGATTAATATTTTAGAGAACAACGCCGGTTATGTCTGGGTTAGGTCTGGTATTTGCAATCATCTGACTCATACTTTCGCATTTTTCGCATATTTGTTGTCTAGATCCTGGGTTTTTTCCGGATTGGATCACGTAGTAATGTGGTACCACACCGAAACAGTCAATTAAACCTTGTTGCGATTAATATTTTAGAGGATAACGGCGGTTATGTCTGGGGTAGTTCTGGTATTTGCCATCATCTAGCTCATACATTCGCACTTTCCCCATACTTGTTGGCCAGATACTGGGTCTTTTCCGGTTTGGGTCACGTAGTAATGTGGTACCACACTGAAACAGTCAATTATACCGGTTCCGATTAATATTTTAGAGGATAACGCCGTTATGTCTGGGATAGGTCTGGTATTTGCCATCATCCAGCTCATACTGTCGCATTTTTCGCATACATGAATGGCCAGAACCTGGGCTTTTTCTAGTTTGGATCACGTAGTAATGTGGCACCACATCGAAACTGTCAATTAAACCTGGTTCCGATTAATATTTTAGAGGATAACGCCGGTTATGTCTGGGTTAGGTCTGGTATTTGCAATCATCTGACTCATACTTTCGCATTTTTCGCATATTTGTTGTCTAGTTCCTGGGTTTTTTCCGGATTGGATCACGTAGTAATGTGCTACCACACTGAAGGGGTCAATTAAACCTGGTTCCGATTAATATTTTGGAGGATAACGCCGGTTATGTCTGGGTTAGGTCTGGTATTTGCCATCATCTGACTCATAGTTTTGCAATCTTCGCATACTTGTTGGCCAGATCCTTGGTTTTTTCTGGTTTGGATCACGTAGTAACGTGGTACAACACCGAAGCAGTCAATTAAACCTGGTTACGATTGATATTTTAGAGGATAACTCCGGTTATGTCGGGGTTAGTTCTGGTATTTGCAATCATCTGGCTCATACTTTCGCATTTTTCGCATACTTGTTGGCCAGATACTGGGTTTTTTCCGGTTTGGGTCACGTAGTAATGTGGTACCACACTGAAGCAGTCAATTATACCGGTTCCGATTAATATTTTAGAGGATAACGCCGTTATGCTTGGGTTAGGACTGGTATTTGCCATCATCCAGCTCATACTGTCGCATTTTTCGCATACATGAATGGCCAGAACCTGGGCTTTTTTTAGTTTGGATCACGTAGTAATGTGGCACCACATCGAAACTGTCATTTAAACCTGGTTACGATTAATATTTTAGAGGATAACGCAGGTTATGTCTGGGTTAGTCCTGGTACTTGTAATCATCTGCCTCATACTTTCGCATTTTTCGCATACTTGTTGGCCAGATCCTGGGTTTTTTCTGGTTTGGATCACGTAGTATTGTGGCACCACACCGAAACTGTCAATTAAACCTGGTTCCGATTAATATTTTAGAGAACAACGCCGGTTATGTCTGGGTTAGTTCTGGTATTTGCCATCATCTAGCTCATACTTTCGCATTTTTCGCATATTTGTTGTCTAGATCCTGGGTTTTTTCCGGTTTGGGTCACGTAGTAATGTGGTACCACACTGAAACAGTCAATTAAACCTGGTTCCGATTAATATTTTAGAGAACAACGCCGGTTATGTCTGGGTTAGGTCTGGTGTTTGCAATCATCTGACTCATACTTTCGTAGTTTTCGCATATTTGTTGTCTAGATCCTGGGTTTTTTCCGGATTGGATCACGTAGTAATGTGGTACCACACTGAAACAGTCAATCAAACCTGGTTCCGATTAATATTTTAGAGAACAACGCCGGTTATGTCTGGGTTAGTTCTGGTATTTGCCATCATCTAGCTCATACTTTCGCATTTTTCGCATATTTGTTGTCTAGATCCTGGGTTTTTTCCGGTTTGGGTCACGTACTAATGTGGCACCACACCGAAACAGTCAATTAAGCCTGGTTCCGATTAATATTTTAGAGGATAACGCCGGTTATGTCTGGGTTAGGTCAGGTATTTGCAATCATCTGACTCATACTTTCGCATTTTTCGCATATTTGTTTTCTAGTTCCTGGGTTTTTTCCGGATTGGATCACGTAGTAATGTGCTACCACACTGAAGGGGTCAATTAAACCTGGTTCCGATTAATATTTTGGAGGATAACGCCGGTTATGTCTGGGTTAGGTCTGGTATTTGCCATCATCCAGCTCATACTTTCGCATTTTTCGCATACATGAATGGCCAGAACCTGGGCTTTTTCTAGTTTGGATCACGTAGTAATGTGGCACCACATCGAAACTGTCAATTAAACCTGGTTACGATTAATATTTTAGAGGATAACGCAGGTTATGTCTGGGTTAGGCCTGGTACTTGTATTCATCTGCCTCATACTTTCGCATTTTTCGCATACTTGCTGGCCAGATCCTGGGTTTTTTCTGGTTTGGATCACGTAGTATTGTGGTACCACACCGAAAAAGTCAATTAAACCTGGTTCCGATTAATATTTTAGAGGATAACGCTGGTTATGTCTGGGTTAGTTCTGGTATTTGCCATCATCTAGCTCATACTTTCGCATTTTTCGCATATTTGTTGTCTAGATCCTGGGTTTTTTCCGGTTTGGGTCACGTAGTAATGTGGTACCACACTGAAACAGTCAATTAAACCTGGTTCCGATTAATATTTTAGAGAACAACGCCGGTTATGTCTGGGTTAGGTCTGGTATTTGCAATAATCTGACTCATACTTTCGCATTTTTCGCATATTTGTTGTCTAGATCCTGGGTTTTTTCCGGATTGGATCACGTAGTATTGTGTTACCACACCGAAACAGTCAATTAAACCTTGTTGCGATTAATATTTTAGAGGATAACGGCGGTTATGTCTGGGTTAGTTCTGGTATTTGCCATCATCTAGCTCATACATTCGCATTTTTCGCATACTTGTTGGCCAGATACTGGGTCTTTTCCGGTTTGGGTCACGTAGTAATGTGGTACCACACTGAAACAGTCAATTATACCGGTTCCGATTAATATTTTAGAGGATAACGCCGTTATGTCTGGGTTAGGTCTGGTATTTGCCATCATCCAGCTCATACTTTCGCATTTTTAGCATACATGAATGGCCAGAACCTGGGCTTTTTCTAGTTTGGATCACGTGGTAATGTGGCACCACATCGAAACTGTCAATTAAACCTGGTTCCGATTAATATTTTAGAGAACAACGCCGGTTATGTCTGGGTTAGGTCTGGTGTTTGCAATCATCTGACTCATACTTTCGCAGTTTTCGCATATTTGTTGTCTAGATCCTGGGTTTTTTCCGGATTGGATCACGTAGTAATGTGGTACCACACTGAAACAGTCAATTAAACCTGGTTCCGATTAATATTTTAGAGAACAACGCCGGTTATGTCTGGGTTAGTTCTGGTATTTGCCATCATCTAGCTCATACTTTCGCATTTTTCGCATATTTGTTGTCTAGATCCTGGGTTTTTTCCGGTTTGGGTCACGTAGTAATGTGGTACCACACTGAAACAGTCAATTAAACCTGGTTCCGATTAATATTTTAGAGAACAACGCCGGTTATGTCTGGGTTAGGTCTGGTGTTTGCAATCATCTGACTCATACTTTCGCAGTTTTCGCATATTTGTTGTCTAGATCCTGGGTTTTTTCCGGATTGGATCACGTAGTAATGTGGTACCACACTGAAACAGTCAATTAAACCGGGTTCCGATTAATATTTTAGAGAACAACGCCGGTTATGTCTGGGTTAGTTCTGGTATTTGCCATCATCTAGCTCATACTTTCGCATTTTTCGCATATTTGTTGTCTAGATCCTGGGTTTTTTCCGGTTTGGGTCACGTACTAATGTGGCACCACACCGAAACAGTCAATTAAGCCTGGTTCCGATTAATATTTTAGAGGATAACGCCGGTTATGTCTGGGTTAGGTCAGGTATTTGCAATCATCTGACTCATACTTTCGCATTTTTCGCATATTTGTTTTCTAGTTCCTGGGTTTTTTCCGGATTGGATCACGTAGTAATGTGCTACCACACTGAAGGGGTCAATTAAACCTGGTTCCGATTAATATTTTGGAGGATAACGCCGGTTATGTCTGGGTTAGGTCTGGTATTTGCCATCATCCAGCTCATACTTTCGCATTTTTCGCATACATGAATGGCCAGAACCTGGGCTTTTTCTAGTTTGGATCACGTAGTAATGTGGCACCACATCGAAACTGTCAATTAAACCTGGTTACGATTAATATTTTAGAGGATAACGCAGGTTATGTCTGGGTTAGGCCTGGTACTTGTATTCATCTGCCTCATACTTTCGCATTTTTCGCATACTTGCTGGCCAGATCCTGGGTTTTTTCTGGTTTGGATCACGTAGTATTGTGGTACCACACCGAAAAAGTCAATTAAACCTGGTTCCGATTAATATTTTAGAGGATAACGCTGGTTATGTCTGGGTTAGGTCTGGTATTTGCAATCATCTAGCTCATACTTTCGCATTTTTCGCATATTTGTTGTCTAGATCCTGGGTTTTTTCCGGTTTGGGTCACGTAGTAATGTGGTACCACACTGAAACAGTCAATTAAACCTGGTTCCGATTAATATTTTAGAGAACAACGCCGGTTATGTCTGGGTTAGGTCTGGTATTTGCAATCATCTGACTCATACTTTCGCATTTTTCGCATATTTGTTGTCTAGATCCTGGGTTTTTTCCGGATTGGATCACGTAGTATTGTGTTACCACACCGAAACAGTCAATTAAACCTTGTTGCGATTAATATTTTAGAGGATAACGGCGGTTATGTCTGGGTTAGTTCTGGTATTTGCCATCATCTAGCTCATACATTCGCATTTTTCGCATACTTGTTGGCCAGATACTGGGTCTTTTCCGGTTTGTGTCACGTAGTAATGTGGTACCACACTGAAACAGTCAATTATACCGGTTCCGATTAATATTTTAGAGGATAACGCCGTTATGTCTGGGTTAGGTCTGGTATTTGCCATCATCCAGCTCATACTTTCGCATTTTTAGCATACATGAATGGCCAGAACCTGGGCTTTTTCTAGTTTGGATCACGTGGTAATGTGGCACCACATCGAAACAGTCAATTAAGTCTGGTTCCGATTAATATTTTAGAGGATAACGCCGGTTAAGTCTGGGTTAGGTCTGGTATTTGCAATCATCTGACTCTTACTTTCGCAGTTTTCGCATATTTGTTGTCTAGATCCTGGGTTTTTTCTGGTTTGGATTACATAGTAATGTGGTACCACACCGAAACAGTCAATTAAACCTTGTTGCGATTAATATTTTACAGGATAACGCCGGTTATGTCTGGGTTAGGTCTGGTATTTGCAATTATCTGACTCATACTTTCGCAGTTTTCGCATATTTGTTGTCTAGATCCTGGGTTTTTTCTGGTTTGGATTACATAGTAATGTGGTGCCACACCGAAACAGTCTATTAAACCTTGTTGCGATTAATATTTTAGAGGATAACGGCGGTTATGTCTGGGTTAGGTCTGGAATTTGCCATCAACTAGCTCATACATTCGCATTTTTCGCATACTTGCTGGCCAGATCCTGGGCTTATGCTGATTTGGATCACGTAGTAATGTGGTACCACACCGAAACAGTCAATTGAACCTGGTTGCGATTTATATTTTAGAGGATAACGGCGGTTTATGACTGTGTTACGTATGGTATTTGCAATCATCTGCCTCATACTTTCGCATTTTTCGCTTACCTGTTGGCCAGATCCTGGGTTTTTTCTGGTTTCGATCACGTAGTAATGTGGTACCACACCGCAACAGTCAACTAAACCTGGTTCCGATTAATAGTTTAGAGGATAACGCCGGTTATGTCTGGGTTAGTTCTGGTATTTGCAATCATCAGGCTCATACTTTCGCATTTTTCGTATACTTGTTGACCAGTTCCTGAGTCTCTTCTGGTTTGGATCACGTAGTAATGTGGTACCACACCGAAATAGTAAATAAAACCTGGTTCCGATTAATATTTTAGAGGATAACGCCGGTTATGTCTGGGTTAGGTCTGGTATTTGCCATCATCTAGCTCATAGTTTTGCAATCTTCGCATACTTGTTGGCCAGATCCTTGGTTTTTTCTGGTTTCGATCACGTAGTAATGTGGTACCACACCGCAACAGTCAACTAAACCTGGTTCCGATTAATAGTTTAGAGGATAACGCCGGTTATGTTTGGGTTAGTTCTGGTATTTGCAATCATCAGGCTCATACTTTCGCATTTTTCGTATACTTGTTGACCAGTTCCTGAGTCTCTTCTGGTTTGGATCACGTAATAATGTGGTACCACACCGAAATAGTAAATAAAACCTGGTTCCAATTAATATTTTAGAGGATAACGCCGGTTATGTCTGGGTTAGTTCTGGTATTTGCCATCATCTAGCTCATACTTTCGCATTTTTCGCATATTTGTTGTCTAGTTCCTGGGTTTTTTCCAGATTGGATCACGTAGTAATGTGGCACCACACCCAAACAGTCAATTAAGCCTGGTTCCGATTAATATTTTAGAGGATAACGCCGGTTATGTCTGGGTTAGGTCTGGTATTTGCAATCATCTGACTCATACTTTCGCATTTTTCGCATATTTGTTGTCTAGTTCCTGGGTTTTTTCCAGATTGGATCACGCAGTAATGTGCTACCACACTGAAGGGGTCAATTAAACCTGGTTCCGATTAATATTTTAGAGGATAACTCCGGTTATGTCGGGGTTAGTTCTGGTATTTGCAATCATCTGGCTCATACTTTCGCATTTTTCGCATACTTGTTGGCCAGATACTGGGTTTTCTCCGGTTTGGGTCACGTAGTAATGTGGTACCACACTGAAGCAGTCAATTATACCGGTTCCGATTAATATTTTAGAGGATAACGCCGTTATGTCTGGGTTAGGTCTGGTATTTGCAATCATCTGACTCATACTTTCGCATTTTTCGCATATTCGTTGTCTAGTTCCTGGGTTTTTTCCGGATTGGATCACGTAGTAATGAGCTACCACACTGAAGGGGTCAATTAAACCTGGTTCCGATTAATATTTTGGAGGATAACGCCGGTTATGTCTGGGTTAGGTCTGGTATTTGCAATCATCTGACTCATACTTTCGCAGTTTTCGCATATTTGTTGTCTAGATCCTGGGTTTTTTCCGGATTGGATCACGTAGTAATGTGGTACCACACTGAAACAGTCAATTAAACCTGGTTCCGATTAATATTTTAGAGAACAACGCCGGTTATGTCTGGGTTAGGTCAGGTGTTTGCAATCATCTGACTCATACTTTCGCAGTTTTCGCATATTTGTTGTCTAGATCCTGGGTATTTTCTGGTTTGGATTCAATAGTAATGTGGTACCACACCGAAATAGTCAATTAAACCTTGTTGCGATTAATATTTTAGAGGATAACGGCGGTTATGTCTGGGTTAGTTCTGGTATTTGCCATCATCTCGCTCATACATTCGCATTTTTCGCATACTTGTTGGCCAGATCCTGGGCTTATGCTGATTTGGATCACGTAGTAATGTGCTACCACACTGAAGGTGTCAATTAAACCTGGTTCCGATTAATATTTTGGAGGATAACGCCGGTTATGTCTGGGTTAGGTCTGGTATTTGCCATCATCTGACTCATAGTTTTCCAATCTTCGCATACTTGTTGGCCAGATCCTTGGTTTTTTCTGGTTTGGATCACGTAGTAACGTGGTACCACACCGAAACAGTTAATTAAACCTGGTTGCAATTTATATTTTAGAGGATAACGGCGGTTTATGGCTGTGTTACGTATGGTATTTGCAATCATCTGACTCATAGTTTTGCAATCTTCGCATACTTGTTGGCCAGATCCTTGGTTTTTTCTGGTTTGGATCAAGTAGTAACGTGGTACAACACCGAAGCAGTCAATTAAACTTGGTCACGATTAATATTTTGGAGGAAAACTCCGGTTATGTCGGGGTTAGTTCTGGTATTTGCAATCATCTGGCTCATACATTCGCATTTTTCGCATACTTGTTGGCCAGATACTGGGTTTCTTCCGGTTTGGGTCACGTAGTAATGTGGTACCACACTGAAACAGTCAATTATACCGGTACCGATTAATATTTTCGAGGATAACCCTGGTTATGTCGGGGTCAGTTCTGGTATTTGCAATCATCTGGCTCATACTTTCGCATTTTTCGCACACTTGAATGGCCAGATCCTGGGCTCTTGCTGATTTGGATCACGTAGTAATGTGGTACCAAACCGAAACAGTCAATTAATGCTGGTTTCGATCAATATTTCAGGGGGAAACACCGGTTATGTCTGGGTTAGGTCTGGTATTTGCCATCATCTACCTCATACTTTCGCATTTTATGCATTCTTGTTGGCCAGATCCTGGGTTTTCTCTGGTTTGTATCACATAGTAATGTGGTACCACACCCCGAAACAGTCAATTAAACCTGGTTCCGATTAATATTTTAGAGGATAACGCCGGTTATGTCTGGGTTAGGTCTGGTATTTGCAATCATCTGTCTCATACTTTCGTATTTTTCGCATACTTGAATGGCCAGTACCTGGGCTATTTCCAGTTTGGTTCGCGTAGTAATGTGGCACCACACCGAAACAGCCAATTAAACCTGGTTGCGATTTATATTTTAGAGGATAACGGCGGTTATGTCTGGGTTAGGTCTGGTATTTGCCATCGTCTAGCTCATACTTTCGCACTTTTCGCATACTTGTTGGCCAGATCCTGGGCTTTTCCTGATTTGGATCACGTAGTAATGTGGTACTACACTGAAACTGTCTCTTAAACATGGTTTCGATTTATATTTTAGAAGATAACGCCGGTTATGTCTGGGTTAGGTCTGGAATTTGCAATCATCTGACACATACTTTCGCAATTTTCGCATACTTATTGTTGAGATCCTTGGTTTTTTCTGGTTTGGATCACGTAGTAACGTGGTACAACACCGAAGGAGTCAATTAAGCTTGGTTACGATTAATATTTTAGAGGATAACTCTGGTTATGTCGGGGTTAGTTCTGGTGTTTGCAATCATCTGTCTCATACTTTCGTATTTTTCGCATACTTGAATGGCCAGTACCTGGGATATTTCCAGTTTGGATCACGTAGTAATGTGGCACCACACCGAAACAGTCAATTAAACCTGGTTGCGATTTATATTTTAGAGGATAACGGCGGTTATGTCTGGGTTAGGTCTGGTATTTGCCATCGTCTAGCTCATACTTTCGCACTTTTCGCATACTTGTTGGCCAGATCCTGGGCTTTGCCCGATTTGGATCACGTAGTAATGTGGTACTACACTGAAACTGTCTCTTAAATATGGTTTCGATTAATATTTTAGAAGATAACGCCGGTTATGTCTGGGTTAGGTCTGGTATTTGCAATCATCTGACGCATACTTTCGCATTTTTCGCATACTTGTTGTCTAGATCCTGGGTTTTTTGTGATTTGGATTACATAGTAATGTGGTACCACACGGAAACAGTCAATTAAACCTTGTTGCGATTATTATTATAGAGGATAACGCCGGTTATGTCTGGGTTAGGTCTGGTATTTGCCATCATCTAGCTCATACTTTCGCATTTTTCGCATACTTCTTGGCCAGATCCCGGGCTTTTGCTGATTTGGATCACGTAGTAATGTGATACCACACCGAAACTGCCGATTAAACCTCGTTGCGATTAATATTTCAGAGGTTAACACCGGTTAGGTCTGGGTTACGTCTGATAATTGCAATCATCATCGTCTTGCTATCGCATTTCTCGCATACTTGTTGGCCAGATCCTGGGTTTTTTCTGATTGGGATTACGTAGTAATGTGGTGCCACACCGAAACACTCAATTAAACCTGGTTCCGATTAATATTTTAGAGGATAACGCTGGTTTGTCTGGGTCAGTTCGAGTATTTGCAATCATCTGGCCCATACTTTCGCATTTTTCGAATACTTGTTGGCCAGATCCTGAGCTTTTGCTCATTTGGATCACGTTGTAATGTGGTACCACACTGAAGGGGTCAATTAAACCTGGTTCCGATTAATATTTTAGAGGATATCACCGGTTATGTC
The DNA here is from genome assembly GCF_051014445.1 of Colletes latitarsis. NCBI lineage: Eukaryota > Metazoa > Arthropoda > Insecta > Hymenoptera > Colletidae > Colletes > Colletes latitarsis. The sequence goes on along the minus strand of NC_135136.1, from coordinate 1,887,389 downwards.
CGCGTTAGGTCTGGAATTTGCAATCATCTGACTCATACTTTCGCATTTTTCGAATACTTGTTGGCCAGATCCTTGGTTTTTTCTGATTTGGATTGCGTAGTAATGTGGTACCACACCGGGACAGCCAATTAAACCTGTTTGCGATTAATATTTTAGAGGATAACGCCGGTTATGTCTGGGTTAGGTCTGGTATTTGCAATCATCTGTCTCATACTTTCGTATTTTTCGCATACTTGAATGGCCAGTACCTGGGCTATTTCCGCTTTGGATCACGTAGTAATGTGGCACCACACCGCAACAGTCAATTAAACCTGGTTCCGATTAATATTATAGAGGATAACGCCGGTTATGTCTGGGTTAGGTCTGGTATTTGCCATCATCTAGCTCATACTTTCGCATTTTTCGAATACTTATTGTTGAGATCCTGGGTTTTTTCTGGTTTGGATTACATAGTAATGTGGTACCACACCGGAACAGCCAATTACACCTGGTTGCGATTAATATTTTAGAGGATATCACCGGTTATGTCCGGGTTAGGTCTGGTATTTGCAATCATCTGACTCATACTTTCGCATTTTTCGCATACTCCTTGGCCAGATCTTAGGTTTTTTCTGGTTTGGATCTCTTAGTAATGTGGTACTACACTGAGACAGACAATTATACCTGGTTTCGATCAATATTTTAAGGAGAAACACCGGTTATGTCTGGGTTAGGTCTGGTATTTGCCATCATCTGACTCATACCTTCGCTTTCTTCGCATACTTGTTGGCCAGAACCTGGGTTTTTTCTGGTTCGGATCACGTATAACGTGGTACCACACCGAAGCAGTCAATTAAACTTGGTTACGATAAGTATTTTAGAGGAGAACGGCGGTTATGTCTGTGTTAGGACTGGTGTTTGCAATAATCTGGCTCATACTTTCGCATTTTTCGAATACTTGTTGGCCAGATCCTGGGCTTTTGTTGATTTGGATCACGCAGTAATGTGATACCACACCGAAACAGTCGATTAAACCTCGTTGCGATTAATAATTTAGAGGTTAACACCGGTTAGGTCTGGGTTACGTCTGATAATTGCAATCATCATCCTTTTGCTTTCGCATTTCTCGCATACTTGTTGCCCAGAACCTGCGTTTTTTCTGAATTGGATTATGTAGTAATGTGGTACAACACCGAAACAGTCGATTAACCCTGGTTCCGATTAATATTTTAGAGGATAACGCCGGTTATATTTGCGTTAGTTCCGGTATTAGCAATCATCTGGCTCATACTTTCGCATTTTTCGCATACTTGTTGGCCAGATCCTGAGCTTTTGCTCATTTGGATCACGTTGTAATGTGGTACCACACTGAAGGGGTAAATTAAACCTGGTTCCGATTAATATTTTAGAGGATATCACCGGTTACGTCTGGGTTACGTCTGACAATTGCAATCATCATCCTCTTGCTTTCGCATTTCTCGCATACTTGTTGGTCAGATCCTTGGTTTTTTTCTGATTTGGACTAGGTAGTAATGTGGTACCACACCGAAACAGTCAATTAAACCTGGTTCCGATTAATATTTTAGAGGATAACGCCGGTTATGTCTGGGTTAGGCCTGGTATTTGCAATCATCCGTCTCATACTTTCGTATTTTTCGCATACTTGAATGGCCAGTACCTGGGCTTCTGTTGATTTGGATCACGTAGTAATGTGGCACCACACCGAAACAGTCAATTAAACCTGGTTCCGATTAATATTTTAGAGGATATCACCGGTTAGGTCTGGGTTACGTCTGATGATTGCAATCATCATCCTCTTGCTTTCGCATTTCTTGCATACCTGTTGGCCAGATCCTTGGTTTTTTTTTTATTTGGGCTAGGTAGTAATGTGGTACCACACCGAAACAGTCAATTAAACCTGGTTCCGATTAATATTTTAGAGGATAACGGTGGTTATGTCTGGGTTAGGTCTGGTATTTGCCATCATCTAGCTCATACCTTCGCATTTTTCGCATACTTGTTGGCCAGATCCAGGGCATTTGCTGATTTGGATCAGGTAGTAATGTGGTACCACACTGGAACAGTCAATTAAAGCTGGTTTCGATCAATATTTTAGGGGATAACGGTGGTTATGTCTGGGTTAGGTCTGGTATTTGCCATCATCTAGCTCATACCTTCGCATTTTTCGCATACTTGTTGGCCAGATCCTGGGCGTTTGCTGATTTGGATCAGGTAGTAATGTGGTACCACACTGGAACAGTCAATTAAAGCTGGTTTCGATCAATATTTTAGGGGGAAACATCGGATATGTCTGGGTTAGGTCTGGTATTTGCAATCATCTGGCTCATACTTTCTCATTTTTCGCACACTTGAATGGCCAGATCCTGGGCTTTTTCTGATTTGGATCACGTAGTAATGTGGCACCACACCGAAACAGTCGATTAAACCTGGTTCCGATTAATATTTTAGAGGATAACACCGGCTAGGTCTGGGTACCGTCTGATAATTGCAATCATCATCCTCTTGCTTTAGCATTTCGCGCATACTTGATGGCCAGATCCTTGGTTTTTTTCTGATTTGGGTTAGGTAGTAATGTGGTACCACACCGAAACAGTCAATTAAACCTGGTTGCGATTAATATTTTAGAGGATAACGCCGGTTATGTCTGGGTTATATCTGGTATTTGCTATCATCTACCTCATACTTTCGCATTTTATGCATTCTTGTAGGCCAGATACTGGGTTTTTTCTGGTTTTTATCACATAGTAATGTGGTACCAAAGCGAAACAGTCAATTAAACCTTGTTGCCATTAATATTTTAGAGGATAACGCCGGTTATATTTGCGTTAGTTACGGTATTAGCAATCATCTGGCTCATACTTTCGCATTTTTCGCATACTTGTTGGCCAGTTCCTGAGCTTTTGCTGATTTGGATCACGTAGTAATGTGGTACCACACTGAAGGGGTCAATTAAACCTGGTTCCGATTAATATTTTAGAGGATATCACCGGTTATGTCCGGGTTAGGTCTGGTATTTGCAATCATCTGATTCATACTTTCGCATTTTTCGAATACTTGTTGTGTAGATCCTGGGTTTTTTCTGGTTTGGATTACATAGTAATGTGGTACCACACCGAAACAGTCAATTAAACCTGGTTCCGATTTATATTTTAGAGGATAACGCCGGTTATGTCTGGGTTAGGTCTGGTATTTGCAATCATCTGACTCATACTTTCGCATTTTTCGCATACTTGTTGTCTAGATCGTGGGTTTTTTGTGGTTTGGATTACATAGTAATGTGGTACCACACGGAAACAGTCAATTAAACCTGGTTCCGATTAATATTTTAGAGGATAACGCCGGTTATGTCTGGGTTAGGTCTGGTATTTGCAATCATCTGACTCATACTTTCGCATTTTTCGCATACTTGTTGCCTAGATCCTGGATTTGTTCTGGTTTGGATTACCTACTAATATGGTACCACACCGAAAAAGTCAATTAAACCTGGTTCCGATTAATATTTTAGAGGATAACGCCGGTTATGTCTGGGTTAGGTCTGGTATTTGCAATCATCTGACTCATACTTTCGCATTTTTCGCATACTTGTTGTCTAGATCCTGGATTTGTTCTGGTTTGGATTACATAGTAATGTTGTACCACACCGAAACAGTCAATTAAACGCGGTTGCGGTTAATATTTTAGAGGATAACGCCGGTTATGTCTGGGTTAGGTCTGGTATTTGCCATCATCTAGCTCATACTTTCGTATTTTTCGCATACTCCAATGGCCAGAGCCAGGGCTTTTTCCCGTTAGGATTACGTAGTAATGTGGTACCACACCGAAACTGTCAATTAAACCTGGTTCCGATTAATATTTTAGAGGATAACGCCGGTTATATTTGCGTTAGTTCCGGTATTAGCAATCATCTGGCTCATACTTTCGCATTTTTCGCATACTTCCTGGCCAGATCCCGGGCTTTTGCTGATTTGGATCACGTAGTAATGTGATACCACACCGAAACTGCCGATTAAACCACGTTCCGATTAATATTTCAGAGGTTAACACCGGTTAGGTCTGGGTTACGTCTGATAACTCCAATCATCATACTTTTGCTTTCGCATTTCTCGCATACTTGTTGGCCAGAACCTGTGTTTTTTCTGAATTGGATTATGTAGTAATGTGGTACAACACCGAAACAGTCGATTAACCCTGGTTCCGATAAATATTTTAGAGGATAACGCCGGTTATATTTGCGTTAGTTCCGGTATTAGCAATCATCTGGCTCATACTTTCGCATTTTTCGCATACTTGTTGGCCAGATGCTGAGCTTTTGCTCATTTGGATCACGTTGTAATGTGGTACCACACTGAAGGGGTCAATTAAACCTGGTTCCGATTAATATTTTAGAGGATATCACCGGTTAGGTCTGGGTTACGTCTGATAACTCCAATCATCATACTTTTGCTTTCGCATTTCTCGCATACTTGTTGGCCAGATCCTTGGTTATTTCTGATTTGGATTACGTAGTAATGTGGTACCACACCGAAACAGTCAATTAATCCTGGTTCCGATTAATATTTTAGAGGATAACGCCGGTTATGTCTGGGCTAGGTCTGGTATTTGCAATCATATGAATCATACCTTCGCATTTTTCGCATACTTGAATAGCCAGAACCTGGGCTTTTTCTAGTTTGGATCATGTAGTAATGTAGCACCACACCGAAACAGTCAATTATACCAGGTTCCGATTAATATTTTAGAGTTTAACGCCGGTTATGCCTGGGTTAGGTCTGGTATTTGCAATCATCTAGTTCATAGTTTCGTATTTTTCGCATACTTGTTGGCCAGATCCTGGGCTCTTGCTGATTTGGATGACGTAGAAATGTGGTACCAAACCGAAACAGTCAATTAAAGCTGGTTTCGATCAATATTTTAGAGGAGAACGCCGGTTATGTCTGGGTTAGGTCTGATATTTGCCATCATCTGACTCATACTTTCGCATTTTTTGCATTCTTGTTGGCCAGATCCTGGGTTTTTTACTGGTTTGGATAACGTACTAATGTGGTGCCACAATGAAATAGTCAATTCTACCTGTATTCGATCAACATTTTATGGGATATCACCGGTTAGGTCTGGGCTCCGTCTGGTAATTGCAATCATCTTCCTCTTGCTTTCGTATTTTTCGCATACTTGTTGGCCAGATCCTGGGCTTTTTCTGATTTGTATCACGTAGTAATGTGGTACCACACTGGTACAGTCAATTAATCCTGGTTCCGATTAATATTTTAGAGGATAACGCCGGTTATGTCTGGGTTAGGTCTGGTATTTGCCATCATCTGACTCATACTTTCGCATTTTTCGCATACTTGTTGTCTAGATACTGGATTTGTTCTGGTTTGGATTACATAGTAATGTGGTACCACACCGAAACAGTCAATTAAACCTCGTTCCGATTAATATTTTAGAGGATATCACCGGTTAGGTCTGGGTTACGTCTGATAATTGCAATCATCATCCTCTTGCTTTCGCATTTCTTGCATACCTGTTGGCCAGATCCTTGGTTTTTTTTTTATTTGGGCTAGGTAGTAATGTGGTACCACACCGAAACAGTCAATTAAACCTGGTTCCGATTAATATTTTAGAGGATAACGGTGGTTATGTCTGGGTTAGGTCTGGTATTTGCCATCGTCTAGCTCATACTTTCGCACTTTTCGCATACTTGTTTGCCAGATCCTGGGTTTTTTTCTGGTTTGGATCTCTTAGTAATGTGGTACTACACTGAGACAGCCAATTATACCTGGTTCTGATTAATAATTTAGAGGATAACGCCGGTTATGTCTAGGTTAGTTCTAGTAATTGCAATCATCTGGCCCATACTCTCGCATTTTTCGCATACTTGTTGGCCAAATCCAGGGCTTTTCTGATTTGGATCTCGTAGTAATATGGTACTACACTGAGACAGACAATTATACCTGGCACCGATTAATATTTTCGAGGATAACGCCGGTTATGTCTGGTTTAGTTCTAGTATTTGCAATCATCTGGCCCATACTTTCGCATTTTTGCCACACTTGTTGGCCAGATCCTGGGCTTTTCCTGATTTGGATCACGTAGTAATGTGGTGCCACACCGAAACTGTCAATTAAACCTGGTTCCGATTAATATTTTAGAGGATAACGCCGATTATGTCTGGGTTAGGTCTGGTATTTGCCATCATCTAGCTCATACTTTCTTATTTTTCGCATACTCGAATGACCAGAACCTGGGCTTTTTCAAGTTTTGATCACGTAGTAATGTGGCACCACACCGAAACAGTCAATTAAACCTTGTTCCGATTAATATTTTAGAGGATAACACCGGTTTGGTCTGGGTTACGTCTGATAATTGCAATCATCATCCTCTTGCTTTCGCATTTCTCGCATACTTGTTGGCCAGATCCTCGGTTTTTTTCTGATTTGGATTAGGTAGCAATGTGGTACCACACCGAAACAGTGAATTAAACCTGGTTCCGATTAATATTTTAGAGGATAACGCCGGTTATGTCTGGGTTAGGTCTGGTATTTGCAATCATCTGACCCATACTTTCGCATTTTTCGAATATTTGTTGGCCAGATCCTGGGCTTTTGTTGATTTGGATCACGTAGTAATGTGGTACCACACCGAAACAGTCGATTAAACCTCGTTGCGATTAATATTTTAGAGGATAACACCGGTTTAGTCTGGGTTACGTCTGATAATTGTAATCATCATACTTTTGCTTTCGCATTTCTCGCATACTTGTTGGCCAGATCCTGGGTTTTGTCTGATCCGGATTACGTAGTAATATGGTACCACACCGAAACAGTCAATTAAGCCTGGTTCCGATTAATATTTCAGAGGATAACGCTGGTTATGTCTGGGTTATTTCTGGTATTTGCTATCATCTGGCTCATACATTCGCATTTTTCGCATACCTGTTGGCCAGACCTTGGGATTTTTCTTGTTTGATTACATAGTAATGTGGTACCACACCGAAACAGTCAATTAAACCTGGTTCCGATTAATATTTTAGAGGATAACTGCGGTTATGTCTGGGTTAGGTCTGGTATTTGCCATCATCAGCCTCATACTTTCGCATTCTATGCATTCTTGTTGGCCAGATCCTGGGGTTTATCTGGTTTGGATCACATAGTAATGTGGTACCGCACCGAAATAGTCAATTAAACCTGGTTGCGATTTACATTTTAGAGGATAACGACGGTTATGTCTGGGTTGGGTCTGGTATTTGCCATCATCTAGCTCATACTTTCGCATTTTTCGCAAACTCGAATGTCCAGAACCTGGGGTTTTTCCCGTTAGGAATTACGTAGTAATGTGGTACCACACCGAAACTGTCAATTAAACCTGGTTCCGATTAATATTTTAGAGGATAACGACGGTTATGTCTGGGTTAGGTCTGGTATTTGCAATCATCTGAATCATACTTTCGCATTTTTCGCATACTTGTATTGCCAGAACCTGGGCTTTTTCTAGTTTGGATCACGTAGTAATGTGGCACCACACAGAAACAGTCAAGTAACCCTGGTTCCGATTAATATTGTAGAGGATATCACCGGTTAGGTCTGGGTTGCGTCTGATAATTGCAATCATCATCCTCTTGCTTTTGCATTTCCCGCATACTTGTTGGCCAGATTCTTGGTTTTTTCTGATTTGGATTACGTAGTAATGTGGTGCCACACCGAAACAGTCAATTAAACCTGGTCCCGATTAATATTTTAGAGGATAGCGCCGGTTATGTCTGGGTTAGGTCTGGTATTTGCAATCATGTGACTCGTACTTTCGCATTTTTCGCATACTTGTTGTCTAGATCCTAGGTTATTTCTGGTTTGGACTACATAGTGATGTGGTACCACACTGAAACAGTCAAATAAACCTGGTTGCGATTAATATTTTAGAGGATAACGCCGGTTATGTCTGGGTTAGGTCTGGTATTTGCCATCATCTAGCTCATACTTTCGCATATTTCGCATACTTGTTGGCCAGATCCTGTGCTTTTGCTGATTTGGATCACGTAGTAATGTAGTATCACACTGAAGGGGCCAATTAAGCCTGTTTCCGATTAATATTTTACAGGATAAGGCCGGTTACGTCTGGGCTAGGTCTGGTATTTGCAATCATGTGACTCGTACTTTCGTATTTTTCGCATACTTGTTGTCTAGATCCTGGGTTATTTCTGGTTTGGATTACATAGTGATGTTGTACCACACCGAAACAGTCAATTAAGCCTGGTTGCGATTAATATTTTGGAGGATAACGCCGGTTATGTCTGGGTTAGGTCTGGTATTTGCCATCATCTGCCTCATACTTTCGTATTTTTCGCATACTTGAATGGCCAGATCCTCGGCTTTTTCTGATTTGGATCTCGTAGTAATGTGGTACCACACCGAAACAGTCAATTAAACCTGGTTCCGATTAATATTTTAGAGGATAACGGCGGTTATGTCTGGGTTAGGTCTGGTATTTGCCATCATCAGCCCCATACTTTCGCATTCTATGCATTCTTGTTGGCCAGATCCTGGGGTTTATCTGGTATGGATCACATAGTAATGTGCTACCGCACCGAAATAGTCAATTAAACCTGGTTGCGATTTATATTTTAGAGGATAACGACGGTTATGTCTGGGTTAGGTCTGGTATCTGCAATCATCTGAATCATACTTTCGCATTTTTCGCATACTTGGATTGCCAGAACCTGGGCTTCTTCTAGTTTGGATCACGTAGTAATGTGGCACCACACAGAATCAGTCAATTAAACCTGGTTCCGACTAATATGTTAGAGGATATCACCGGTTAGGTCTGGGTTACGTCTGATAATTGCAATCATCATCCTCTTGCTTTTGCATTTCTCGCATACTTGTTGGCCAGATCCTTGGTTTTTTCTGATTTGGATTACGTAGTAATGTGGTACAACACCGAAGCAGTCAATTTTACCTGGTTGCTATTAATATTTTAGAGGAGAACGCCGGTTATGTCTGGGTTAGGTCTGGTATTTGCCATCATCTGACTCATACTTTCGCATTTTTTGCATTCTTGTTGGCCAGATCCTGGGTTTTTTACTGGTTTGGATCACGTAGTAATGTGGTACTACACTGAGACAGACAATTATACCTGGTTCCGATTAATATTTTAGAGGATAACGCCGGTTATGTCTGGGTTTGGTCTGGTAATTGCCATCATCTAACTCATACTTTCGCATTTTTCGCATACTTGAATGGCCAGATCCTGGGCTCTTGCTGATTTGGATCGGGTAGTAATGTGGTACCAAACCGAAACAGTCAATTAAAGCTGGTTTCGATCAATATTTTAGAGGATAACGCCGGTTATGTCTGACTTAGGTCTGGTATTTGCCATCATCTAACTCATAGTTTTGCAATCTTCGCATACTTGTTGGCCAGATCCTTGGTTTTTTCTGGTTTGGATCACGTAGTACGTGGTACAACACCGAAGGAGTCAATTAAACTTGCTTACGATTAATATTTTAGAGGATAACTCTGGTTATGTCGGGGTTAGTTCTGGTATTTGCAATCATCTGGCTCATACTTTCGCATTTTTCGCACACTTGAATGGCCAGATCCTGGGCTCTTGCTGATTTGGATCACGTAGTGATGTGGTACCAAACCGAAACAGTCAATTAATGCTGGTTTCGATCAATATTTTAGGGGGAAACACCGGTTATGTCTGGGTTAGGTCTGCTATTTGCCATCATCTACCTCATACTTTCGCATTTTTCGCATATTTGTTGTCTAGATCCTGGGTTTTTTCTGGTTTGGATTACATAGTAATGTGATACCACACCGAAACAGTCAATTAAACCTGGTTCCGATTAATATTTTAGAGGATAACGCCGGTTATGTCTGGGTTAGGTCTGGTATTTGCAATCATCTGTCTCATACTTTCGTATTTTTCGCATACTTGAATGGCCAGTACCTGGGCTATTTCCAGTTTGGATCACGTAGTAATGTGGCACCACACCGAAACAGTCAATTAAACCTGGTTCCGATTAATATTTTAGAGGATAACACCGGTTTGGTCTGGGTTACGTCTGATAATTGCAATCATCTTCCTCTTGCTTTCGCATTTTTCGCATACTTGTTGGCCAGATCCTGGGCTTTATCTGATTTGTATCACGTAGTAATGTGGTACCACACTGGTACAGTCAATTAATCCTGGTTCCGATTAACATTTTAGAGGATAACGCCGGTTATGTCTGGGTTAGGTCTTGTATTTGCAATCATCAGCCTCATACTTTCGCATTTTATGCATTCTTGTTGGTCAGATCCTGGGGTTTATTTGGTTTGGATCACATAGTAATGTGGTACCGCACCGAAATAGTCAATTAAACCTGGTTGCGATTTATATTTTAGAGGATAACGACGGTTATGTCTGGGTTAGGTCTGCTATTTGTCATCATCTAGCTCATACTTTCGTATTTTTCGCAAACTCGAATGGCTCCCTCAGGGGCTGCCAGCCTTTCAGCTGCAGTACGGGCTTAACGAACCCGGGGTACCCGAGTCATACACACACCGTAAGCCTCCTGTTGGTCGTCACAACGACCCATTCACAATTCCCTATTGGTTTTGTGAATGGTACGTGACGGCAGGTGGAACGGGGGTCTTGGCTTAACCGCCTGGGCCACGAGTATGGCGACTCTATAAAATCGCCCTCCAATCCTAAGCTATGGTGCGCGGCGATGGGATGCATGGTTGGTGGAGAAGGCCCAATCCCAAGCGACCACCTCCGGGGAACCTGCCGAACCCCCGGAGTATTAGGCTTACCCGGGTAAGGCGGCTCTGCCCGGGTGGACCTTTATTTCCGACCATCTCGTGGGATTATTATGGACACAGAAAATAAAATGGGGATGAGGCGGGTTTTGTCGGTTGGGGAGGACGGAGACGGGGTTGGGGTTAGGGTGGCGGCGCTCGCGCCCCACTCAGCGCCAGGTACGGCTTCGTGGAGGGTGGAGGAGGACGACGAGACGGCGTCGGTCTCGTCCTTCACCTCCAGCACGAGCCACATAGGCTCTAAGAGGAAGAGGACGGTGCAGGCCGTCGTCAAGGTGGGCGGGGCGATGAGCCCGTCGGTGAGGCTGAGTTGCCTCAGGGACGAGGTGACCGAGGAGATATCGGAGAGGATCTCCTCGTCCCTGAGGCGGGTGGAGAAAGTCGCCGCTGCCTGCGCCTTTAAGGGGCAGAAAAGCGGTGGCGCGGAGGCCCTGGAGGCCGCGGCGGAGGAAATGAGGGAGGCGGCGCGGGAGCTCAGATGGCGGAACGCCCGTCTGCAGCTCCTGTTGGAGGAGGAGCGTCAGGGGAGGAGGAGGGCAGTGGCGCTGTGGAACAGCGCGGCCCTCCCTCCCATCCTCCCTCTTCCTCCACCGCCGCGTCCCTCGGCGGAGGTAAATAAGCGGAGTGCGGCGGCAGTGGTGCGGGGCACCGCGGGCCCCTCCACCCGCACTCCGCCCGTGAAGAAGTCCCCGTCCTCCTCAGAAGACGATCTTCTGAGGAGGATTGGGGACATGATTGATGGCAAGCTGGCCGTCTTCCGGGAGGAGCTCCTCGCCGGAAGAGCGGTCAGCAGGAAGGCGGTGCCTCCCCGACCTGTTCCGGTACAGTCGGGGAAGGCAAAGAAGGGCGGAGTGAAGGCTCCGCCCAGCGTTGCGGCACCAGGGCCCCGGGTCGCGACCCCCAAGGGGGGTGGTGTACCCGTGGTCGCGGTGGTCGCGTCCTCCACAGCACCCTCCCAAGGGGGGGTGGCGTGGAGTGAGGTGGTGGGGCGGAAGGCGAAGCGGGCGGCGAGGAAGGCCTCGCAACCGCAGCCTCCACCTCCGCCGCCGGCGGCCAAGGTAAAGGCCGCGAAGGTCGGGAAGGCACGACCAGGTCGTCCCCCAAAAACGGTAGCGGTGACGCTGACCGTTGCGCAGGGGGGCGACCTGACCCTCGCGGAGGCGATGCGGCTCGCCAGGGAGAATATCTCCCTGGAAGAGCTGGGCATCGCCTCTGTGAGGGCGAAGAGGGCCGTGACCGGGGGTCTCTTGCTGGAGATCCCCGGTGCAGAAGGCGGCGCGAAGGCGGATCGTCTCGCCCAGAGGCTCCGGGAGCAGCTGGGCGAGCGAGGTGTCCGGGTCGCCCGGCCCACGAAGTGCACGGAGATGCGCGTTTGTGGGCTGGACGACTCGGTCAGCGCACAGGATGTGTCCCGTGCCCTTGCGAGGGCGGGGGACTGTCCTGTGGAGGACCTGCGGATCGGAGAGATCCGCAGGTCGCCCTCCGGCCTCGGGTCGGTGTGGGCCCGGTGCCCCCTCTCCGCCGCCCGTAAGGTGGCGGATTCCGGGAGGGTGTTGGTGGGGTGGGATTCGGCGCGAGTGGAAATCCTCGCGCCGCGCCCGCTCCAGTGTCACCGCTGCCTCGAATTGGGGCACGTGAGGCAGTGGTGCACCTCGCCGGTGGACCGCAGCGATCAGTGTTACCGCTGCGGTGCCAAAGAGCACCGTGCGAGCCAGTGCTCGGCGGCCCCCCACTGCCCGCTGTGTGCGGACATGGGGAGGCCAGCCGATCACAGGGTGGGGAGCAAGAAGTGCTCCCCCCCCCCTCCCGGAAGGAGAGGAAGAGGCGGGCTGCACCGGCTCCGGTGCCGAGGGCGGTGGCATCGTCCTCCATGGAGGTGGATGATGCTACGGGGACGGACGGCCGGGAGGAGGCTGGCGCGGCCATTAATTAATGCCGCCCCGCCTCCTCCTCCAGGCCAACCTCAACCACTGCCGCGCGGCACAGGACTTGATGTCCCAAGTCCTCGCGGAGTGGGGGGTTGGCCTGGCGGTCGCCGCCGAGCCGTACCGCGTCCCTGATCACCCTCATTGGGTGGGCGACGCGGACGGCTTGGGGGCGACGGGTCCCCACCGTTCTCCTTGTTGGAGCGCGGTCGGGGATTCGTCGCCGTGGACTGGGGGGGAGTCGCTGTGGTGGGGTGCTACATTTCGCCCCGTAGCGGTCACGCTGCGTTCGAGCTGTACTTGGCCGAGGTCGCGGCAAGCGTGCAGCGCTACGCGGCCCGGCCGGTGCTGGTCCTGGGGGATTTTAATGCCAAGTCGGTGGCTTGGGGATCCCCCAGGACCTCCGTTCGCGGCGGGATCCTGGGCGATTGGGCGGCGGGGCTCGACCTCCGGGTATTGAACCGGGGGTCGGAGCACACATGCGTGCGGCGATATGGGGGGTCCATCGTGGATGTTGGATTCGCGACCCCCAACGCCGTGCGCATGGTGTCGGGTTGGCACGTGGTCGCGGGGGCAGAGACACTCTCCGATCACCGGTACATCCGGATGGAGGTCTCTGCCGCCGCGAGTGCATCCCGACACGGCCGCCTGCGTGGCACCCCACCACGCCGCTGGGCGCTTCGGCGCCTGGACAAGGACGCCCTGATGGCAGCTGCCCTCGCTGCAACCTGGCCGCAGGGAGCGGCCGAGTTGCCGAGCATAGAGGAGGAGGTCGCCCGGCTCGGAGCATTGGTCGCGGCTATTTGCGACGCGGGGATGCCTCGGGTCGGGCGGGCTTCTCCTCGCCGGGCGGTGTACTGGTGGTCGGACGCGATCGCGGAGTTGCGAGTCGCGACTGTCCGCGCCCGACGCCAGTACACCCGCGCGCGCCGTCGTCAACGTACAGGCGACGGCGTGGCGCGAGCGAGGGCAGCTGATGACCTGTATGGAGCATACCGCGTGGCGCGGGTTGCTCTGCAGGTCGCCATCAAACGGGCCAAGACCCAGGCATGGAAGGAGCTCCTCCAGACCCTTGATGACGATCCATGGGGGCGCCCATATAAGGTGGTGCTGAATAAGCTCCGCCCGTGGGCGCCCCCCGTCACCGAGGGTCTTGACCCCCGGCTGCTGGAGGACGTGGTCAATACACTCTTCCCAATTGGGGAGAGGGGACCGCGTCCTCCGGCGGCGGCGGCTGTCCCAGTGGAGTGGACGGCCGAGCTGGGGGTCACGCAGGAGGAGCTGGCAGCGGCCATCAGACGGCTCGGGGTTCGTAACACGGCCCCGGGTCCGGATGGTGTGCCCGGCCGGGTTTGGGTCTTGACCCAGGGCGTCCCTGGGGCCGACCTCAGGCGGTTGTTCGACCGCTGCCTGAGGGACGGGCGATTCCCCCCCAGTTGGAAGGTGGCGAGGATGGTCCTCCTCCGGAAGGAGGGTCGGCCCGCGGAGTCTCCCTCCGCATACCGGCCCATTTGTCTCCTCGACGAGGTGGGCAAGCTCTTCGAGCGTGTGATTGCTGCCCGCCTCGTCGAGCACCTGTCGCGGGGTGATCCCGGTCTGGCCGACTGCCAGTTCGGTTTCCGGGGGGGCCGATCGACTATCGACGCGATAGGTCGTGTGAGGGCCCTCTCGGAGGCGGCCGTCTCCCGGGGAGGGGTGGCATTGGCAATATCCTTGGATATTGCCAATGCTTTTAACACACTCCCCTGGGAAGAGATAAGGAGGGGACTCGAATATCATCGAGTCCCCCCTTGTCTCAGGGCGGTCGTCGGGGATTATCTCCGCGGCAGGTGGATCGAGTATCCGGGCCGGGATGGTGATATGCGGAGGGAGGTGTACTGCGGTGTTCCGCAGGGGTCGGTCCTCGGGCCACTCCTGTGGAACATCGTGTACGACTCGGTGTTGCGGGCCGGCCTCCCCGACGGCGTCAGCACGGTGTGTTATGCGGATGACACACTGGTGCTGGCCGTCGGGGCGCACTGGGGGAGGGCCATGCGTCGCGCGGAGGAGGGGTCGCAACGCGTCGTCGACCGGATCAGGGGGATGGGGATGACGGTGGCGGTCCATAAGACCGAGGTGATTGCGTTTCATTCACCTCGGCAGGATCCGCCACCCCCTCTGATCCGGGTGGGTGGGGCTGACATCGAGGTGAAGCCCCGGATCAGGTATCTAGGGCTGATCCTCGATAGCCACTGGCGTTTCGAGGAGCATTTCCGCTGCCTGGTCCCCCGGTTGGAAAGGATGGTTGCGGCTCTGGGCCGGATCCTGCCCAACCTGGGGGGCCCGGCGGGCCGAGTTCGTCGCCTCTATGTGGCAATGGTCCAGTCGGAGGCCCTATACGGGGCCCCCGTCTGGGCGGACGACCTGGCTGCCTCCCGGCGCAGCATGACTATGCTGCGTCGGGTGCAGAGGCGCATAGCGCTCAGGGTCGTCCGCGGGTATCGGACCATGTCACATGAGGCGGCGACGGTTCTAGCGGGGATGCCGCCCATGGACCTGCTCGCGCGGTCGCACGCGGTGATGTACCGGCACCGCGTCGACCGTCGCGCGGGGGTGGGGGCGGTCCCGGGCGGGCAGGACCTGCTTGGGGCGATTTGAAGCGCCAGGCCCGGCAGTCCGTGTTGCTTGCGTGGCAGGAGCGGCTGGCGCTGCCAACCGCGGGGCTGTTCGGCCACACCTGAAGGAGTGGCTGGACAGAGGCCATGGCAGCCTCACCTACCGGCTGGCACAGGTGTTTTCCGGGCATGGCAGCTTCGGAAGATACCTGTGCCGGATAGGGAAGGAGCCGACGGCGCGTTGCTGCCACTGCGACGCTGAGCAGGACACGGCGGATCATACCCTGGAGGTATGCCCCGCGTGGGAGGGGGAGCGCCGTGTCCTGGTCGGCGTCGTCGGGCGGGATGTCTCGCTGCCGGGCGTGGTGCGCGCCATGCTCGGCAGCGAGGAGAAGTGGAGGGCCGTGGCCTCCTTCTGCGAGAACGTAATGTTGCAGAAGGAGGCCGCGGGGAGGGAGCGCGAGCTTCAGCGGCGCGCTGAAGCTCGCGCTCGTGCGGTGGCCCGAGGTCGTCGCCCGGTCGCGAGGCGTCGCGGGCGGCCGCCTCGGCGTGGCGGATGACCTAGGCTGGGAGAGGTGTCCTGAGGGGACCCTCCTCCCGCCAGGCGGCGCCGGGTCGGACCGGTTGGGGGTAGAAGTGCCTCCCCCTACCGGTCCGACGCAAGGGGAGGCACCCTCGGCGGTCTGGTGCGGCCATGAACGCCCGGCCGCCGAGGGGTGGAAACGGGGTCGCGGGCGGCTGCGAGTTGGGGCTCGCAGCCGCCACTAAACGCGGCCCCGGGACGGATAGCGGCGTGATGGAGTGGCCCCGTCCCGCCGCTATGAGGCAGTGTGTCTACTGGGGGGACCGATTGTCCCCCCGGGGGATGGGCGCGAAAGCGCGGGCACGGGGAGGATACCGGAAGAATGCTTCGAGCGATTCCCGGTATCCTCCCAAAGCGTGCCGAAGGGTCACCGTGGGGTTTTTAGTGGGTAGGTCCCGCGCCTGTCGTTGTACGGGCGCGGAGAATCCCACACACCCCTCCCACCTCTCCCCAAGGAGGTGGGAGGGAGTCTTTCGAAGATTTTCCCCACGACAAAAAAAAAAAAAAAAAAAAAAAAAAACTCGAATGGCCAGAACCTGGGCTTTTTCCCGTTAGGATTACGTAGTAATGTGGTACCACACCGAAACTGTCAATTAAACCTGGTTCCGATTAATATTTTAGAGGATAACGCTGGTTATGTCTGGGTTAGGTCTCGTATTTGCAATCATCTGGCTCATACTTTCGCATTTTTCGCACACTTGAATGGCCAGATCCTGGGTTTTCTCTGGTTTGGATCACATAGTAATGTGGTACCACACCGAAACAGTCAATTAAACCTGGTTCCGATTAATATTTTAGAGGATAACGCTTGTTATGTCTGGGTTAGGTCTGGTAATTGCCATCATCTAACTCATACTTTCGCATTTTTCGCATACTTGAATGGCCAGATCCTGGGCTCTTGCTGATTTGGATCGCGTAGTAATGTGGTACCAAACCGAAACAGCCAATTAAAGCTGGTTTCGATCACTATTTTAAGGGGAAACACCGGTTATGCCTGGGTTAGGTCTGGTATTTGCCATCATCTGACTCATACTTTCGCATTCTTCGCATACTTGAATTGCCAGAACCTGGTTTTTTCCCGTTAGGATTACGTAGTAATGTGGTACCGCACCGAAACTGTCAATTAAACCTGGTTGCGATTAATATTTTAGAGGATAACGCCGGTTATGTCTGGGTTAGGTCTGGTATTTGCCATCATCTAGCTCATACTTTCGCATTTTTCGCATACTTGTTGTCTGTATCCTCGGTTTTTTCTGATTGGGATTACGTAGTAATGTGGTACCACACAGAAACAGTCAACTAAACCTGGTTGCGATTAATATTTTAGAGGATAACGCTGGTTATGTCTGGGTTATGTCTCGTATTTGCAATCATCTGGCTCATACTTTCGCATTTTTCGCACACTTGAATGGCCAGATCCTGGGTTTTCTCTGGATTGGATCACATAGTAATGTGGTACCACACCGAAACTGTCAATTAAACCTGGTTCCGATTAATATTTTAGAGGATAACGCCGGTTATGTCTGGGTTAGGTCTGGTATTTGCAATCATCTGAATCATACTTTCGCATTTTTCGCATACTTGTTGGCCAGATCCTGGGCTTTTCTGATTTGCATCTCGTAGTAATGTGGTACTACACTGAGACAGACAATTATACCTGGCTCCGATTAATATTTTAGAGGATAACGCCGGTTATGTCTGGTATAGTTCTAGTATTTGCAATCATCTGGCCCATACTTTCGCATTTTTCGCATACTTGTTGGCCAGATCCTGGGCTTTTCCTGATTTGGATCTCGTAGTAATGTGGTACCACACCGAAACTGTCAATTAAACCAGGTTGCGATTAATATTTTAGAGGATAACGCCGGTTATGTCTGGTATAGTTCTAGTATTTGCAATCATCTGGCCCATACTTTCGCATATTTCTCATACTTGTTCGCCAGATCCTGGGCTTCCACTGGTTTTGATCACGTAGTAATGCGGTACCACACTGAAACAGTCGACTAAACCTCGACTCGATCAATCTTTTAGCGGATAACGCATGTTAGGTCTATGTTAGGTCGGGGATTTGCTCTCATCAGGCTCATACTTTCGCATTCTTCACATACTTCTTGAACAGATCCTGGGTTTTTTCTGGTTTGGATCACATAGTAGTGTGATACCACACCGAAACATTTGATTAAACCTGACGTCAACCAATATTTTAGACGATAACGCGTGTTAGGTCATGGTTAGGTCTGGGATTTGCCCTCATGAGGCTCATACTTTCGCATATTTCTCATACTTGCAGGCCAGATCCTGGGATTTCACTGGTTTGCACCACGTAGTAATGTGGTACCACACTGAAACATTCGATTAAACCCAGTTTCGATCAACATTTTAGAGGATAGCGCATGTTAGGTCTAAGTTAGGTCTGGGATTTGCCCTCATCAGGGTCATACTTTCGCAGTTTTAACATACATGTTGACCTGGTCGAGGGTATTTTTCTGGTTTGGAACACGTTGAAATGTAGTACCACACTGAAACAGTCAATATAACCTGGTTTCGATCAATATTTTAGAGGATAACGCATGTTAGGTCTAGGTTAGGCCTGGGATTTGCCCTCATCAGACTCATACTTTCGCATTCTTCACATACTTGTGGAACAGAATCTGGGTTTTTTCTGGTTTGGATCAGGTGGTAATGTGGTACCACACTGAAACAGTCCATTAAACCCGGTTTTGATCAATATTTTAGAGGATAACGCATGTTAGGTCTAGGTTAGGTCTGGGATTTGCTCTCATCAGGCTCATACTTTCGCATATTTCTCATTCTTGTTGGCCAGATCTTGGGCTTTCACTGGTTTGGATCACGAAGTAATGTGGTACCTCACTGAAACAGTCAATTCAACCTGGTCTCGAAACATATTTTAGAGGATAACGCATGTTAGGTCTGTGATAGGTGTGTGATTTACCCTCATGAGGCTCATACTTTCGCATATTTCTCGTACTTGTTGGCCAGATCCTGGGCTTGCACTGGTCTGCACCACGTAGTAATGTGGTACCACACTGAAACAGTCAATTCAACCTGGTCCCGATAAATATTTTAGAGTATAACACATGTTAGGTCTGGGTTAGGTTTGTGATTTGCCCTCATGAGGCTCATACTTTCGCATTCTTCACATACTTCTTGAACAGATCCTGGGTTTTCACTGGTTTCGATCACATAGTAATGTGGTACCACGCTGAAACAGTCGATTAAACCAGTTTTCGATCAATATTTTAGAGGATAGCGCATGTTAGGTCTAGGTTAGGTCTGGGATTTGCCCTCATCAGGGTCATACTATCGCGGTTATAACATACATGTTGACCTGGTCGAGGGTTCTTTTCTGGTTTGGCTCACGATGAAATGTGGTACCACACTGAAACAGTCCATTAAACCTGGTTTCGATCAATATTTTAGAGGATAACGCATGTTAGGTCTAGGTTAGGCCTGGGATTTGCCCTCAACAGACTCATACTATCGCATTCTTCACAACTTGTTGAACAGAATCTTTTCTGGTTTGGATCACGTGGTAATGTGGTAGCACACTGAAACAGACCATTAAACCTGGTCTTGATCAATATTTTAGAGGATAAGGCATGTTAGGTCTGGGTTAGGTTTGTGACTTGCCCCTCAATAGGCTCATGCTTTCGCATATTTCTCATACTAGTTGGCCAGATCCTGGGCTTCGACTGGTTTGGATCACGTAGTAATGTGGTACCACACTGAAACAGTCGACTAAACCTGGTCTCGATCAATATATTAGACGATAACGCATGTTAGGTCTGGATTAGGTCTGGGATTTGCCCTCATCAGGGTCATACTATCGCAGTTTTAACATACATGTTGACCTGGTCGAGGGTTCTTTTCTGGTTTGGCTCACGATGAAATGTGGTACCACACTGAAACAGTCCATTAAACCTGGTTTCGATCAATATTTTAGAGGATAACGCATGTTAGGTCTGGATTAGGTCTGGGATTTGCCCTCATCAGTCTCATACTTTCGCATTCTTCACATACTTCTTGAACAGATCCTGGGTTTTTTCAGGCTTGGATCACATAGTAGTGTGGTACCACACCGAAAATTTTGATTCAACCTGACCTCGACCAATATTTTAGACGATAACGCATGTTAGGTCAAGGTTAGGTCTGGGATTTGCTCTCATCAGGCCCATACTTTCGCATATTTCGCATACTTGTTGGCCGGATCCTGGGCTTTTCCTGATTTGGATCTCGTAGTAATGTGGTACCACACCGAAACTGTCAATTAAACCTGGTTGCGATTAATATTTTAGAGGATAACGCCGGTTATGTCTGGTATAGTTCTAGAATTTGCAATCATCTGGCCCATACTTTCGCATATTTCTCATACTTGTTGGCCAGATCCTGGGCTTCCACTGGTTTTGATCACGTAGTAATGCGGTACCACACTGAAACAGTCGACTAAACCTCGACTCGATCAATATTTTAGCGGATAACGCATGTTAGGTCTATGTTAGGTCGGGGATTTGCTCTCATCAGGCTCATACTTTCGCATATATCTCATTCTTGTTGGCCATATCCAGAGATTTCACTGGTTTGGATCACGTGGTAATGTGGTACCACTCTGAAACAGTCAATTCAACCTGGTCTCGATAAATATTTTAGAGGATAACGCATGTTAGGTCTGTGGGATCTGACCTCATCAGGGTCATACACTCGCAGTTGTAACATACATGTTGACCTGATCGAGGGTTTTTTCTGGTTTGGATCTCGTAGTAATGTGGTACCACACTGACACAGTCAATTCAACCTGGTCTCGATAAATATTTTATAGGATAACGCAGGTTAGGCCTGGGTTAGGTCTAGTATTTGCCCTCATGAGGCTCATACTTTCGCATATTTCTCACACTTGTAGGCCAGATCCTGGGCTTTGTCTGGTTTGGATCACGTAGTTATGTGGTACCACACTGAAACAGTCGATTAAACCCAGTTTCGATCAATATTTTAGAGGATAGCGCATGTTAGGTCTAAGTTAGGTCTGGGATTTGCCCTCATTAGGGTCATACTTTCGCAGTTTTAACATACATGTTGACCTGGTCGAGGGTAATTTTTCTGGTTTGGATCACGTTGAAATGTGGTACCACACTGAAACAGGCAATACAACCTGGTTTCGATCAATATTTTAAAGGATAACGCATGTTAGGTTTAGGTTAGGCCTGGGATTTGCCCTCATCAGACTCATACTTTCGCATTCTTCACATACTTGTTGGCCAGATCCTGGGCTTTCACTGGTTTGGATCACGAAGTAATGTGGTTCCTCACTGAAACAGTCAATTCAACCTGGTCTCGAAACATATTTTAGTGCATAACGCATGTTAGGTCTGTGATAGGTGTGTGATTTGCCCTCATGAGGCTCATACTTTCGCATATCTCTCATACTTGTTGGCCAGATCCTTGGCGTTTACTAGTTTGGATCACGTAGTTATGTTGTGCCACACTGAAACTTTTGATTAAACGTGACCTCGACCAATATTTTAGACGATACCACATGTTAGGTCAAGGTTAGGTCTGGGATTTGCTCTCATCAGGCTCATACTTTCACATATTTCTCATTCTTGTTGGCCAGATCCTGGGCTTGCACTGGTCTGCACCACTTAGTAATGTGGTACCACACTGAAACAGTCAATTCAACCTGGTCTCGATAAATATTTTACAGTATAACACATGTTAGGTCTGGGTTAGGTTTGTGATTTGCCCTCATGAGGCTCATACTTTCGCATATTTCTCATACTTGTTGGCCAGATCCTTGGCCTTTTTCTGGATTGGATCACGTAGTTATGTGATACTACACTGAAACTTTTGATTAAACCTGACCTGGTCCAATATTTTAGACGATAACGCATGTTAGGTCAAGGTTAGGTCTGGGATTTGCTCTCATCAGGCTCGTACTTTCGCATATTTCTCATTCCTGTTGGCCAGATCCTGGGCTTTCACTGGTTTGGATCACGTGGTAATGTGGTACCACTCTGAAACAGTCATTTCAACCTGGTCTCGATAAATATTTTAGAGGATAACGCATGTTAGGTCTGGGTTAGATGTGTGATTTGCCCTCATGAGGCTCATACTTTCGCATATCTCTCATACTAGTTGGCCAGATCCTTGGCGTTTTCTAGTTTGGATCACGTAGTTATGCTGTGCCACACTGAAACTTTTGATTAAACCTGACCTCGACCAATATTATAGAGGATAACGCATGTTAGGTCTAGGTTAGGCCTGGGATTTGCCCTCATCAGACTTATACTTTCGCATTCTTCACATACTTCTTGAACAGATCCTGGGTTTTCTCTGGTTTCGATCACATAGTAATGTGGTACCACGCTGAAACAGTCGATTAAACCAGGTTTCGATCAATATTTTAGAGGATAGCGTATGTTAGGTCTAGGTTAGGTCTGGGATTTACCCTCATCAGGGTCATACTATCGCAGTTTTAACATACATGTTGACCTGGTCGAGGGTTTTTTTCTGGTTTGGATCACGTTGAAATGTGGTACCACACTGAAACAGTCCATTAAACCTGGTTTCGATCAATATTTTAGAGGATAACGCATGTTAGGTCTAGGTTAGGCCTGGGATTTGCCCTCATCAGACTCATACTATCGCATTCTTCACATACTTGTTGAACAGAATCTGGGTTTTTTCTGGTTTGGATCACGTGGTAATTTGGTACCACACTGAAACAGACCATTAAACCTGGTTTCGATCAATATTTTAGAGGATAACGCATGTTAGGTCTAGGTTACGTCTGGGATTTGCTCTCATCAGGCTCATACTTTCGCATATTTCTCATTCTTGTTGAACAGAATCTGGGTATTTTCTGGTTTGGCTCACGTGGTAATGTGGTACCACACTGAAACAGTCAATTGAACCTGATCTCGATAAATATTTTAGAGGATAACGCATGTTAGGTCTGGGTTAGGTGTGTGATTTGCCCTCATGAGGCTCATACTTTCGCATATCTCTCATACTTGTTGGCCAGATCCTTGGCGTTTTCTGGTTTGGATCACGTAGTTATGTTGTGCCACACTGAAACTTTTGATTAAATCTGACCTCGACCAATATTTTAGACGATAACGCATGTTAGGTCAAGGTTAGGTCTGGGATTTGCTCTCATCAGGCTCATACTTTCGCATATTTTTCATTCTTGTTGGCCAGATCCTGGGCTTGCACTGGTTTGGATCACGTAGTAATGTGGTACCACACTGAAACAGTCAATTCAACCTGGTCTCGATAAATATTTTAGAGGATAACGCATGTTATGTCTGGGTTAGGTTTGTGACTTGCCCTCAATAGGCTCCTGCTTTCGCATATTTCTCATACTTGTTGGCCAGATCCTGGGCTTCGACTGGTTTGGATCACGTAGTAATGTGGTACCACACTGAAACAGTCGACTAAACCTGGTCTCGATCAATATATTAGACGATAACGCATGTTAGGTCTGGATTAGGTCTGGGATTTGCCCTCATCAGGGTCATACTATCGCAGTTTTAACATACATGTTGACCTGGTCGAGGGTTCTTTTCTGGTTTGGCTCACGATGAAATGTGGTACCACACTGAAACAGTCCATTAAACCTGGTTTCGATCAATATTTTAGAGGATAACGCATGTTAGGTCTGGATTAGGTCTGGGATTTGCCCTCATCAGTCTCATACTTTCGCATTCTTCACATACTTCTTGAACAGATCCTGGGTTTTTTCAGGCTTGGATCACATAGTAGTGTGGTACCACACCGAAAATTTTGATTCAACCTGACCTCGACCAATATTTTAGACGATAACGCATGTTAGGTCAAGGTTAGGTCTGGGATTTGCTCTCATCAGGCCCATACTTTCGCATATTTCGCATACTTGTTGGCCGGATCCTGGGCTTTTCCTGATTTGGATCTCGTAGTAATGTGGTACCACACCGAAACTGTCAATTAAACCTGGTTGCGATTAATATTTTAGAGGATAACGCCGGTTATGTCTGGTATAGTTCTAGAATTTGCAATCATCTGGCCCATACTTTCGCATATTTCTCATACTTGTTGGCCAGATCCTGGGCTTCCACTGGTTTTGATCACGTAGTAATGCGGTACCACACTGAAACAGTCGACTAAACCTCGACTCGATCAATATTTTAGCGGATAACGCATGTTAGGTCTATGTTAGGTCGGGGATTTGCTCTCATCAGGCTCATACTTTCGCATATATCTCATTCTTGTTGGCCATATCCAGAGATTTCACTGGTTTGGATCACGTGGTAATGTGGTACCACTCTGAAACAGTCAATTCAACCTGGTCTCGATAAATATTTTAGAGGATAACGCATGTTAGGTCTGTGGGATCTGACCTCATCAGGGTCATACACTCGCAGTTGTAACATACATGTTGACCTGATCGAGGGTTTTTTCTGGTTTGGATCTCGTAGTAATGTGGTACCACACTGACACAGTCAATTCAACCTGGTCTCGATAAATATTTTATAGGATAACGCAGGTTAGGCCTGGGTTAGGTCTAGTATTTGCCCTCATGAGGCTCATACTTTCGCATATTTCTCACACTTGTAGGCCAGATCCTGGGCTTTGTCTGGTTTGGATCACGTAGTTATGTGGTACCACACTGAAACAGTCGATTAAACCCAGTTTCGATCAATATTTTAGAGGATAGCGCATGTTAGGTCTAAGTTAGGTCTGGGATTTGCCCTCATTAGGGTCATACTTTCGCAGTTTTAACATACATGTTGACCTGGTCGAGGGTAATTTTTCTGGTTTGGATCACGTTGAAATGTGGTACCACACTGAAACAGGCAATACAACCTGGTTTCGATCAATATTTTAAAGGATAACGCATGTTAGGTTTAGGTTAGGCCTGGGATTTGCCCTCATCAGACTCATACTTTCGCATTCTTCACATACTTGTTGGCCAGATCCTGGGCTTTCACTGGTTTGGATCACGAAGTAATGTGGTTCCTCACTGAAACAGTCAATTCAACCTGGTCTCGAAACATATTTTAGTGCATAACGCATGTTAGGTCTGTGATAGGTGTGTGATTTGCCCTCATGAGGCTCATACTTTCGCATATCTCTCATACTTGTTGGCCAGATCCTTGGCGTTTACTAGTTTGGATCACGTAGTTATGTTGTGCCACACTGAAACTTTTGATTAAACGTGACCTCGACCAATATTTTAGACGATACCACATGTTAGGTCAAGGTTAGGTCTGGGATTTGCTCTCATCAGGCTCATACTTTCACATATTTCTCATTCTTGTTGGCCAGATCCTGGGCTTGCACTGGTCTGCACCACTTAGTAATGTGGTACCACACTGAAACAGTCAATTCAACCTGGTCTCGATAAATATTTTACAGTATAACACATGTTAGGTCTGGGTTAGGTTTGTGATTTGCCCTCATGAGGCTCATACTTTCGCATATTTCTCATACTTGTTGGCCAGATCCTTGGCCTTTTTCTGGATTGGATCACGTAG
Source organism: Colletes latitarsis (assembly GCF_051014445.1). Taxonomy (NCBI): domain Eukaryota; kingdom Metazoa; phylum Arthropoda; class Insecta; order Hymenoptera; family Colletidae; genus Colletes; species Colletes latitarsis. The sequence goes on along the minus strand of NC_135136.1, from coordinate 1,861,958 downwards.
TTATGTGATACTACACTGAAACTTTTGATTAAACCTGACCTGGTCCAATATTTTAGACGATAACGCATGTTAGGTCAAGGTTAGGTCTGGGATTTGCTCTCATCAGGCTCGTACTTTCGCATATTTCTCATTCCTGTTGGCCAGATCCTGGGCTTTCACTGGTTTGGATCACGTGGTAATGTAGTACCACTCTGAAACAGTCATTTCAACCTGGTCTCGATAAATATTTTAGAGGATAACGCATGTTAGGTCTGGGTTAGATGTGTGATTTGCCCTCATGAGGCTCATACTTTCGCATATCTCTCATACTAGTTGGCCAGATCCTTGGCGTTTTCTAGTTTGGATCACGTAGTTATGCTGTGCCACACTGAAACTTTTGATTAAACCTGACCGCGACCAATATTATAGAGGATAACGCATGTTAGGTCTAGGTTAGGCCTGGGATTTGCCCTCATCAGACTTATACTTTCGCATTCTTCACATACTTCTTGAACAGATCCTGGGTTTTCTCTGGTTTCGATCACATAGTAATGTGGTACCACGCTGAAACAGTCGATTAAACCAGGTTTCGATCAATATTTTAGAGGATAGCGTATGTTAGGTCTAGGTTAGGTCTGGGATTTACCCTCATCAGGGTCATACTATCGCAGTTTTAACATACATGTTGACCTGGTCGAGGGTTTTTTTCTGGTTTGGATCACGTTGAAATGTGGTACCACACTGAAACAGTCCATTAAACCTGGTTTCGATCAATATTTTAGAGGATAACGCATGTTAGGTCTAGGTTAGGCCTGGGATTTGCCCTCATCAGACTCATACTATCGCATTCTTCACATACTTGTTGAACAGAATCTGGGTTTTTTCTGGTTTGGATCACGTGGTAATGTGGTACCACACTGAAACAGACCATTAAACCTGGTTTCGATCAATATTTTAGAGGATAACGCATGTTAGGTCTAGGTTACGTCTGGGATTTGCTCTCATCAGGCTCATACTTTCGCATATTTCTCATTCTTGTTGAACAGAATCTGGGTATTTTCTGGTTTGGCTCACGTGGTAATGTGGTACCACACTGAAACAGTCAATTGAACCTGATCTCGATAAATATTTTAGAGGATAACGCATGTTAGGTCTGGGTTAGGTGTGTGATTTGCCCTCATGAGGCTCATACTTTCGCATATCTCTCATACTTGTTGGCCAGATCCTTGGCGTTTTCTGGTTTGGATCACGTAGTTATGTTGTGCCACACTGAAACTTTTGATTAAATCTGACCTCGACCAATATTTTAGACGATAACGCATGTTAGGTCAAGGTTAGGTCTGGGATTTGCTCTCATCAGGCTCATACTTTCGCATATTTTTCATTCTTGTTGGCCAGATCCTGGGCTTGCACTGGTTTGGATCACGTAGTAATGTGGTACCACACTGAAACAGTCAATTCAACCTGGTCTCGATAAATATTTTAGAGGATAACGCATGTTATGTCTGGGTTAGGTTTGTGACTTGCCCTCAATAGGCTCCTGCTTTCGCATATTTCTCATACTTGTTGGCCAGATCCTGGGCTTCCACTGGTTTGGATCACGTAGTAATGTGGTACCACACTGAAAATTTTGACTGAACCTGACCTCGACCAATATTTTAGACGATAACGCGTGTTAGGTCTAGGATAGGTCTGGGATTTGCTCTCATCAGGCTCATACTTTCGCATATTTTTCATTCTTGTTGGCCAGATCCTGGGCTTGCACTGGTTGGGATCACGTAGTAATGTGTTACCATACTGAAACAGTCAGTTCAACCTGGTCTCGATAAATATTTTAGAGGATAACGCATGTTAGGTCTGGGTTAGGTTTGTGACTTGCTCTCAATAGGCTCATGCTTTCGCATTCTTCACATACTTGTTGAACAGAATCTGGGTTTTTTCTGGTTTGGATCAGGTGGTAATGTGGTACCACACTGAAACAGACCATTAAACCTGGTCTTGATCAATATTTTAGAGGATAACGCATGTTAGGTCTAAGTTAGGTCTGGGATTTGCTTTCAACAGGCTCATACTTTCGCATATTTCTCATTCTTGCTGAACAGAATCTGGGTTTTTTCTGGTTTGGATCACGTGGTAATGTGGTACCACGCTGAAACAGTCGATTAAACCAGGTTTCGATCAATATTTTAGAGGATAGCGCATGTTAGGTCTAGGTTACGCCTGGGATTTGCCCTCATCAGACTCATACTATCGCATTCTTTACATACTTGTTGAACAGAATCTGGGTTTTTTCTGGTTTGGATCACGTGGTAATGTGGTACCACACTGAAACAGACCATTAAACCTTGTTTTGATCAATAATTTAGAGGATAACGCATGTTAGGTCTAGGTTAGGTCTGGGATTTGCTCTCATCAGGCTCACACTTTCGCATATATCTCATTCTTGTTGGCCAGATCCTGGGCTTTCACTGGTTTGGATCACGAAGAAATGTGGAACCACACTGAAACAGTCAATTCAACCTGGTCTCGAAACATATTTTAGAGGATAACGCATGTTAGGTCTGTGATAGGTGTTTGATTTGCCCTCATGAGGCTCATACTTTCGCATATTTCTCATACTTGTTGGCCAGATCCTTGGCGTTTTCTGGATTGGATCACGTAGTTATGTGGTACTACACTGAAACTTTTGATTAAACTTGACCTGGACCAATATTTTAGACGATAACGCATGTTAGGTCAAGGTTAGGTCTGGGATTTGCTCTCATCAGGTTCGTACTTTCGCATATTTCTCATTCCTGTTGGCCAGATCCTGGGCTTTCACTGGTTTGGATCACGTGGTAATGTGGTACCACACTGAAACAGTCGATTAAACCTGGTCTCGATCATTATTTAAGAGGATAACGCATGTTAGGTATAGGTTAGGCCTTGGATTTGCCCTCATCAGACTCATACTTTCGCATTCTTCTCATACTTGTTGAACAGAACCTGGGTTTTTTCTGGTTTGGATCAGGCAGTTATGTGGGACCACACTGAAACAGACCATTAAACCTGGTTTTGATCAATATTTTAGAGGATAACACATGTTAGGTCTAGGTTAGGCCTGGGATTTGCACTGATCAGGCTCATACTTTCGCATATTTCTCATACTTGTTTAACAGATCGATGGTTTTTTCTGCTTTGGATCACGTCGTAAAGCGGTACCACACTGATACAGACAATCAAACCTGGTTTCGATCAATATTTTAGAGGATAACACATGTTAGGTCAGTGATAGGTCTGGGGTTTTGCTTTCATCAGGGTCATATTTTCGCAGTTTTAACATACATGTTGACCTGATCGAGCGTTTCTACTGGTTTAGACCACGTAGTTATGTGGTACCACACTGAAACTTTTGATTAAACCTGACCTCGACCAATATTTTAGAGGATAACACATGTTAGGTCTAGGTTAGGTCTGGGATTTGCACTGATCAGGCTCATACTTTCGCATATTTCTCATACTGGATGGCCAGATTCTGGGATTTTTTTGTATTGGATCACGTAGTAATGTGGTAACACACTGAAACAGTCCATTAAACCTGGTCTCGATCAATATTTTAGAGGATGACACATGTTAGGTCAGTGTTAGGTCTGGGGTTTTGCTTTCATCAGGGTCATATTTTCGCAGTTTTAACGTACATGTTGACCTGATCGAGCGTTTTTACTGGTTTAGACCATGTAGTTATGTGGTATCACACTGAAACTTTTGATTAAACCTGACCTCGACCAATATTTAAGACGATAACGCACGTTAGGCCAAGGTTAGGTCTGGGTTTTGCTCTCATCAGGCTCATACTTTCGCATATTTCTCATTCTTGTTGGCCAGATCCTGGGCTTTCACTGGTTTGGATCACGTAGTAATGTGATACCACACTGAAACAGTCAATTCAACCTGGTCTCGATAAATAATTTAGAGGATAACACATGTTAGGTCAGTGTTAGATCTGGTGTTTTGCTTTCATCAGGGTCATATTTTCGCAGTTTTAACATACATGTTGACCTGATCGAGCGTTTTTACTGGTTTGGACCACGTAGTTATGTGGTACCACACTGAAACTTTTGATTAAACCTGACCTCGACCAATATTTAAGACGATAACGCATGTTAGGTCTGGGTTAGGTCTAGGATTTGCCCTCATGAGGCTCATACTTTCGCAAATTTCTCATACTTGTAGGCCAGATCCTGGGCTTTTTCTGGTTTGGATCACGTAGTTATGTGGGACCACATTGAAATAGTCGATTAAACCTGGTCTCGATCGATATTTTAGAGGATAACGCATGTTAGGTGTAGGTAAGGTGTGGGATTTGCTCTCATCAGGCTCATACTTTCACATATTTCCCATTCTAGTCGGCCAGATCCTGGGCTTTCACTGGTTTGCACCGCGTAGTAATGTGGTACCACACTGAAACAGTCGATTAAACCCAGTTTCGATCAATATTTTGAAGGATAACACGTGTTAGGTCTAGGTTAGGTCTGGGATTTGCACTGATCAGGCTCATACTTTCGCATATTTCTCATACTTGATGGCCAGATTCTGGGAATTTTTTGGATTGGATCACGTAGTAATGTGGTAACACACTGAAACAGTCCATTAAACCTGGCTTCGATCAATATTTTAGAGGATAACGCATGTTAGGTCTAGGTTATGTCTGGGGATTTGCTCTCATCAGGTTCATACTTTCGCATATTTCTCATTCTTGTTGGCCAGATCCTGGGCTTTCACTGGTTTGGATCACGTAGTAATGTGGTACCACACTGAAACAGTCAATTCAACCTGGTCTCGATAGATATTTTAGAGGGTAACGCATGTTAGGTCTGGGTTAGGTCTAGGATTTGCCCTCATGCGGCTCATACTTTCGCATTTTTCTCATACTTGTTGGCCAGATCCTGGGCTTTCACTGGTTTGGATCACGCAGTAATGTGGTACCACACTGAAACAGTCGCCTAAACCTGGTCTCGATCAATATTTTAGAGGATAACGCATGTTAGGTCTAGGTAAGGTGTGGGATTTGCTCTCATCAGGCTCATACTTTCACATATTTCCCATTCTTGTTGGCCAGATCCTGGGCTTTCACTGGTTTGCACCACGTAGTAATGTGGTACCCCACTGAAACAGTCGATTAAACCCAGTTTCGATCAACATCCTAGAGGATAGCGCATGTTAGGTCTAGGTTAGGATTGGGATTTACCCTCATCAGGGTCATAATTTCGCAGTTTTAACATACATGTTGACCTGGTCGAGGGTTTTTTTCGGGTTTGGATCACGTTGAAATGCGCTACTACACTGCAACAGTCAATTAAGCCTGGTTTCGACCAATATTTAAGAGGATAACGCATGTTAGGTCCAGGTTAGGCCTTGGATTTGCCCCCATCAGGCTCATACTTTCGCATTCTTCACATACTTGTTGAACAGAACCTGGGTTTTTTCTGGTTTGGATCAGGTGGTAATGTGGTACCACACTGAAACAGTCAATTCAACCTGGTCTCGAAAAATATTTTAGAGGATAACGCATGTTAGGTCTGGGTTAGGTCTGGTATTTGCCCTCATCAGTCTCATACTTTCGCATTCTTCACATACTTCTTGAACAGATCCTGGGTTTTTTCTGGATTGGATCACGTAGTTATGTGGGACCACACTGAAACAGTCGATTAAATCTGGTTTCGATCAATATTTAAGAGGATAACGCATGTTAGGTCTAGGTTAGGCCTTGGATTTGCCCTCATCAGAATCATACTTTTTTTTTTTTTTTTTTTTGTCGTGGGGAAAATCTTCGAAAGACTCCCTCCCACCTCCTTGGGGAGAGGTGGGAGGGGTGTGTGGGATTCTCCGCGCCCGTACAACGACAGGCGCTGGACCTACCCACTAAAAACCCCACGGTGACCCTTCGGCACGCTTTGGGAGTATACCGGGAATCGCTCGAAGCATTCTTCCGGTATCCTCCCCGTGCCCGCGCTTTCGCGCCCATCCCCCGGGGGGACAATCGGTCCCCCCAGTAGACACACTGCCTCATAGCGGCGGGACGGGGCCACTCCATCCCGCCGCTATCCGTCCCGGGGCCGCGTTTAGTGGCGGCTGCGAGCCCCAACTCGCAACCGCCCGCGACCCCGTTTCCACCCCTCGGCGGCCGGGCGTTCATGGCCGCACCAGACCGCCGAGGGTGCCTCCCCTTGCGTCGGACCGGTAGGGGGAGGCACTCCTACCCACAACCGGTCCGACCCTGCGCCGCCTGGCGGGAGGAGGGTCCCCTCAGGACCCCCCTCCCAGCCTAGGTCATCCGCCACGCCGAGGCGGCCGCCCGCGACGCTTCGCGACCGGGCGACGACCTCGGGCCACCGCACGAGCGCGAGCTTCAGCGCGCCGCTGAAGCTCGCGCTCCCTCCCCGCGGCCTCCTTCTGCAACATTACGTTGTCGCAGAAGGAGGCCGCGGCCCTCCACTTCTCCTCGCTGCCGAGCATGGCGCTCACCACGCCCGGCAGCGAGACATCCCGCCCGACGACGCCGACCAGGACACGGCGCTCCCCCTCCCACGCTGGGCATACCTGGAGGGTATGATCAGCCGTGTCCTGCTCGGCGTCACAATGGCAGCAACGCGCCGTCGGCTCCTTCTCTATCCGGCACAGGTATCTTCCGAAGCTACCATGCCCTGAAAATACCTGTGCCATCCGGTAAGTAAGGCTTCCATGGCCTCTGTCCAGCCACTCACACAGCAGTGGCCGAACAGCCCCGACTGTCCGGTGCCCCGCAGTTGGCAGTGCCAACCGCTCCTGCCACGCGAGCACCACGAACTGCCGGGCCTGGCGCTTCAAATCGCCCCAAGCAGGTTCCTGCTCTCCCGGGACCGCCCCCACTCCCGCGCGACGGTCGACACGATGACGATACATCATCGCGTGCGACCGCGCGAGGAGATCCATGGGCGGCATCCCCGCAAGGACCGTCGACGCCTCATGCGACACGGTCCGGTAGCCGCGGACGACCCTCAGCGCCATCCGCCTCTGCACCCGACGCAGCATCGTCATGCTGCGCCGGGAGGCCGCCAGGTCGTCCGCCCAGACGGGGGCCCCGTATAGGGCCACCGACTGAACCATTGCCACATAGAGGCGGCGAACTCGTCCCGCCGGGCCTCCCAGGTTGGGGAGGATCCGGCCTAAAGCCGAGACCATCCTGTCCAACCGGGGAACCAGGCAGCGGAAATGCTCCTCGAAGCGCCAGTGGCTATCGAGGATCAGCCCCAGATACCTCATCCGGGGCTTCACCTCGATATCAGCCCCACCCACCCGGATCACAGGGGGTGGCGGATCCTGCCGAGGTGAATGGAACGCTATCACCTCGGTCTTATGGACCGCCACCGTCGTCCCCATCCCCCTGATCCGGTCGACGACGCGTTGCGACCCCTCCTCGGCGAGGCGCTTGGCCCTCCCCCACTGAGCCCCGACGGCCAGCACCAGTGTGTCATCTGCGTAACACACGCCACTGACGCCGTCGGGGAGGTCGGCCCGCAACACCGCGTCGTACGCGATGTTCCACAGGAGTGGCCCTAGGACCGACCCCTGCGGAACCCCGCAGTAGACCTCCCTCCGCATATCACCATCCCGGCCCGGATACTCGATCCACCTGCCGCGGAGATAATCCCCGACGACTGCCCTGAGACACGGGGGTACCCGATGATATTCGAGCCCCCTCCGTATCTCCTCCCAGGGAAGGGCGTTAAACGCGTTTGCAATATCCAGCGATACCGCCAACGCCACCCCTCCCCGGGAGACGGCCGACTCCGAGAGGACCCTGACCCGACTGATCGCGTCGACCGTCGACCGGCCCCCCCGGAAACCGTACTGGCAGTCGGCCAGGCCCGGAGCACCCCGCGACAGGTGCTCGACGAGGCGGGCAGCAATCACTCGCTCGAAGATCTTGCCCACCTCGTCGAGGAGACAGATGGGTCGGTATGCGGATGGAGACTCCGCGGGCCGACCCTCCTTCCGGAGGAGGACCATCCTCGCCACCTTCCAACTGGGGGGGGAATCGCCCGTCCCTCAGGCATCGGTTAAACAACCGCCTGAGGTCGGCCCCAAGGACGCCGTTGGTCAAGACCCAAACCCAGCCAGGCACACCATCCGGACCCGGGGCCGTGTTACGCCCCCGGCCAGCTCCCCCTGCGTGACCCCCGGCTCGGCCACCCACTTCAACGGGGCCGTCGCCTCTGCCGGAGGACGAGGTCCCATCTCCCCTATTGGGAAGAGAGTATTGACCACGCCCTGCAGCAGCCATCAGGGTCATACTTTTTTTTTTTTTTTTTTTTTTTTTTTGTCGTGGGGAAAATCTTCGAAAGACTCCCTCCCACCTCCTTGGGGAGAGGTGGGAGGGGTGTGTGGGATTCCCCGCGCCCGTACAACGACAGGCGCGGGACCTACCCACTAAAAACCCCACGGTGACCCTTCGGCACGCTTTGGGAGGATACCGGGAATCGCTCGAAGCATTCTTCCGGTATCCTCCCCGTGCCCGCGCTTTCGCGCCCATCCTCCGGGGGGGCAATCGGTCCCCCCAGTAGACACACTGCCTCAGAGCGGCGGGACGGGGCCACTCCATCCCGCCGCTATCCGTCCCGGGGCCGCGTTTAGTGGCGGCTGCGAGCCCCAACTCGCAACCGCCCGCGACCCCGTTTCCACCACTCGGCAGCCGGGCGTTCATGGCCGCACCAGACCGCCGAATCAGGGTCATACTTTCGCATTTTTCACATACTTGTTGAACAGATCCCTGGCTTTATCTGGTTTGGATCACGTTGTAAAGTGATACAACACTGAAACAGTCGATTAATCCTGGTCTCGATCAACATTTTATAGGATAACGCATGTTGAACTGATCGAGGGTTTTTTCCGCTTTGGATCACGCAGTAAAGTGGTACCACACTGAAACAGTCAACTAAACCTGGTTTCGATCAATATTATGGAGGATAACGCATGTTATGTCTAGGTTAGACCTGGGATCTGCCCTCATCAGACTCATACTTTCGCATTCTACACATACTTGTTGAACAGATCCCTGGCTTTTTCTGGTTTGAATCACGTTGTAAAGTGGTACCACACTGAAACAGTCGATTAATCCTGGTCTCGATCAACATTTTATAGGATAACGCAAGTTTGGTCTGGGATAGGTCTGGGATCTGCCCTCATGAAGCTCATACCTTCGCATTTTTCACATACTTGTTGAACAGATCCTGGGCTTTTTCTGGATTGGATCACGTTGTAAAGTGGTACCACACCGAAACATTCGATTAATCCTGGTCTCGATCAACATTTTATAGGATAGCGCAAGTTAGGTCTGGGATAGGTCTGGGATCTGCCCTCATCAGTCTCATACTTTCGCATTCTTCACATACTTCTTGGACAGATCCTGGGTGTTTTCTGGTTTCGATCACGTAGTAATGTGGTACCACACTGAAACAGTCGATTAAACCTGGTGTCGATCAATATTCGTAGGAGATGACGCATGTTAGTTCTAGGTTAGGCCTGGGATTTGCCCTCATCAGACTCATACTTTCGCATTCTTCACATACTTGTTGAACAGATCCTGGCTTTTTCCTGGGTTGGATCACGTAGCAATGTGGTACCACACTGAAACAGTCAATTAAACCTGGTTTCGATCAATATTTAATAGGATAGCGCAAGTTAGGTCTGGGATAGGACTGGGATTTGCCCACATCAGGCTCATACTTTCGCATTCTTCACATACATCTTGAACAGATCCTGGGTTTTTTCTGGTTTGGGTCACACAGTAATGTGGTACCACACTGAAACAGCCAATTAAACCTGGTCTCGATCAACATTTTATTGGATAATGCAAGTTAGGTCTGGGATAGTTTCGAGGTCTGCCCCCTCAGGGGCTGTGTCCGGCCAGGTGTTCGGCGCAGTACGGGGCGTAGCGTCCCCGAGGTACCTGATGCTAATCACACCGTAAACCTCCTGTTGGTCATCGCAACGACCCATTCACAACTCCATTTTTGGTTTTGTGAATGCTACGTGACGGCAGGAGGAGCGGGGGTCTTGGCTTAACCGCCTGGGCCGCGAGGATGGTAACTCTATAAATTACCCTCTAATCCTAGGCTATGGTGCGCGGCGATGGGATGCATGGTTGGGAGAGAAGGCCCAATCCCGAGCGACCACCTCCGGGGCACCTGCCGAACCTCCGGAGTATTAGGCTTCCCTAGGTAAGGCAGCTCTGCCTGGGGTGACCTCCATTCCGACCACACTCGTGGGAACAGATATGGAGCATAATCAAGAACCAACTAACTGGACGGACAACATTGATAACGGACTGGCACACAAATCGGCAATCGGCAACGGAACAAATGGACCACATCCTGGTGGGGTGGGACCCACGGTCAGGAGTGTGGTGGTGGTTAATCCCCCGCTGGGGATCCACCGTGGAAGTGAGGTGCACCTCCTTAGGGCCAAAACCAGCCCAGTGGTCAGCCTGGAGCGGCTGAATGTCACGGAGTGGTGCAAGAGTGCATCAGGGCATCATGCGACCGGTGAGGAGTCACCTCCCTGCAAGAGGCATGTTGTGGGCACGCAGTCCACGGCGGGTGTTACAGCCCAAACAGGAGAGGTGGCGACGGCATATGTCGAAGAGGATCTTGGCGTCCTCGACGACGATTCCCAGGCCAACGACGAGTGGGCGCCGTCCAATCCTAACGGCGCTGACGAGGTGGAATCTGCCGACTCAAGCGATGAGTACGGTGTGGCGTATGAGCCCGGGAAGAGAAAGAGGAGGTGTCCTACGGCTGGAAGACCTAGGGGCATTTTTGTGGACCCAAAGAAGCTGGGTCCCGGGATGAAGGCCCTGCCGAAACAGGGAGACCTCCGCAATATAGCGGAGGTGATGAATTTGGACGAGCTCCTGGGCCGGCTCAAGGAGCAGCTCGAGTCCGTCGTCAGGGTGGCAGACACCGCAAGCCAACTCAAGACGATGGATATCCGCAGGCTCCGCTTGGCTGCTCGGGTGGCCATGGTCAGCGCCGAAGAGCTTTACGGCAGAGCTGACCGTGCCGAAACCCCGAATAGGCCGGCCCAGGAGGTAGTCATTCGCAACGGCGAATGGGAGAGGAGGGCCAAGGTCCTCGAGAAGAGGCTGGAGGTGGCCGATTCCACCGCCACCACCCTGTCGGATACCGTCAGGGTTAAAGATAGGGAGCTGGAGCACCTCAGGCGGGAAGTGGGCCGCCTGAGGTACAAACAGGAGCATCGGAAGCTCCAGAGAGCAGGGGAGGAGCTGGCTGACGAGATGCCACCGGACTATCAGCTGCCCTGTGTCCCTCGACCGCGGCGGAGGGACATCATCACGTCTACCTTTGACGGGGGAGACGTCGGGATGGAGATTGACGCGGCGGTTCCTGGACCGTCGTCTGCAGCAAGGCCCGTCCTGCGTGAAGAGGAGTGCCCCGAGTCCGGAAGCCATTTGGTTGTCATGATGACAGATGTCGTCAAAAGGGTTTCCGGGATGGCGGGGCATATATCGGCCGTCGAGGACCGGTTCCAGGCCTGCTTTGAAGCGATATGGCGGGCAGTGGCCCGCCCACCACTGGGGAAGGGTACGCAGCCCCCTTCTACGTTCGTGGATACGGCCCCGGCGGATAAGGCGAAGGGCCAAGATATGGCGAAAGGAAAAGCTAACGGGACGGCGGCGACGAAACCGGGAAGCGCGTTTGCTCCCGTAAAAGCCGCCGCGGCTTCCTCCAAGCCGAAACCCCAGGTAGTAGGCACCACCAGGACCCATGGTGGCACATCGGCCGCCGGAGCGGTGCAGATAGCTAAACCACCTGCCGCGAAAGCTAAAGATTCGCCAAAGGCAGCGCCTCGTCCCACTCTACCACCGCCCAAGGCAGATAGCGGCAGGCCCGCTCCGCCAGCCCACAACAGGGCGAAGCCCTCACCTGCCCCCACCAACGATTGGCAGGGCTCTTGGGCGGAGGTGGTCAGGCGGGGGAAGAAAAAGGTAGGAGAAAAAGGTGCGGCATCTGTCGCATCCACAGCCAAGGGCGGGAATTCCGCCGCACGGAGTCGTCCAGCCGCCAATACCGCGGCTGGTTCAAAGAAGAGGATTGGCGCCCAGCCCGCGGCGGTCAAGTTACCGAAGCTGCCGAAAAAGGCAGCAGTCTCGGTGACCGCCGCTGCTGGACGCGAAGGAGAATTGGGCCCCCTACTGAATAGGGTGATGCCCGGGATATGCCAGGACCTTGGCATCACCGGGATGCGGCCCACCAGGGCGGTCACCGGGGCGCTCCTATTAGCGATCCCCGGTGAAAAGGGAAAAGAGAAGGCGACCGCCCTCAGGGCGCGTCTCGAGGGGGCCCTTCAGGTGGAGGGAGTTCGGGTGGCTTGTCCCAAAAGCAGGCTGAGTTGCGGGTGTCCGGCCTGTCGGAGGCAGCCACCGGGGATGCAGTTAGGGAGGCCCTCGCTACAGCCGGGGGTTGCGGCGCTGCGGAGGTTAACGTTGGTGACCTTCGCCGGGACAGCTCGGGCATGTTCACCGCCTGGGCCCGCTGTCCCCTTCGCGCCGCAACTAAGCTCGCGAAGTCCGGCCGATTGACGGTCGGCTTCTTCGAGGCCCGGCTGGCGGTGCTCGCCGCGAGGCCGCTGCAGTGCCACCGGTGCCTGGAGTTCGGACATGTCCGGCAGCGGTGCACCAGCACCATTGATCGCAGCGGCCTCTGCTACCGCTGCGGAGGGGCCTCCCACACCGCACGGGAGTGCACGGCCGCCCCTAAATGCCCCCTATGTGTGGGCTTGGGGCGGCCATCGGATCACCGCATGGGTGGGGCGGCGTGCCGTCCCCCCAAGCGGAAGGGGAAGAAGGCGAAAGGGGCGGGTGTGCCCCCATCCACGGTGCCGGCTGGTGTTGAGCCGGCGCCGGTGTCCGTCGCGATGGAAGTCCAAGGGGCGGCTTGCACCCAGCCGTCCCCAGCTGTGGTGTCGGGAGCTATTCCCGCCCCGGCATCTGTCGCGACGGCAGTGAAGGTGGTGGGGTGTGCACCAGCACAACCGCCTGTTACGGAGATGATGGAGGTGGATTTGGCGCCATTCGACTCGGCGCCATCCACCTCCACGGAATCGGAAGGTGTGTTGCCTGGTGGGGGAGCTGCAGTGCCCCCAGAACAAGCGGCATCTCAGTCGCAGTGCAGGTCAGAGCCCCTTATTAGGGGGGTGATGGCCTCGTACGGCGGCAAAGATCCGGGGCGAGCAGATGCGCCCCTAAGCGCTGGAAGTGGAGGCCTGGAGGAGGCCGCTGCTGAGACCCGATAATGTCTCAACGCCTCCTTCAGGACAATTTGAACCACTGCCGCGGGGCCCAGGATCTCATGCTCCAAACCCTCCGGCAGTGGAACGTCGAGATGGCCGTGATCGCCGAGCCCTATCGTGTTCCCAAACACCCCGCTTGGGTGGGGGACCTTAACGGGGTCTCGGCGATCACTTGGCAGTACGGACGCGCACGCTGCCGTGCACCGTCGTTTGGAGGGGCCACGGTGTCGTGGTGGTTAAGTGGGGGGAACTAGTGGTTGCCGGGTGTTACGCGTCGCCCGCTATGGGCCTCAGCGATTTTGGAGCGTACTGCTGCCAAGAAGATGGCGCCAGGACCGGACGGCATACCTGGTAGGGCCTGGGCAATAGCGGTGGGCGTTTTGGGTGGTGGGTTGATACGCGTCTTCGACGCGTGCCTCCGAACCGGTCAGTTCCCCCCATATGGAAGGTGGCGAGGTTGGTCCTCCTCCACAAGCCAGGGAAGCCCGCGGATTCTCCATCCGCGTTCCGACCCATTTGTTTGTTGGACGAGGCTGGAAAGCTCCTCGAGCGGGTCATTGTATCCCGTCTCGAGGGGCATCTGTCCCGCGTCGGCCCCGATCTGGCCGACCGACAGTTCGGCTTTCGCCGGGGCCGCTCCACGGTCGATGCCATAGCGACCGTGCGGACACTGGCGGAATCGGCAATCTCCCGGGGGGGTGTGGCGTTGGCAGTATCTCTTGACATAGCCAACGGCTTCAATACCGTCTCCTGGGGGGCGATAGGTCGGGCACTCCAGTACCACCGGGTGCCCGCCTATCTGTGCCGACTGATCGGGGACTATCTGCGCGGCAGGGTAGTCCAATATCCGGGCCGGAACGGGATGGAGCAGAGAGCGGTGCACCGCGGGGTTCCACAGGGGTCGGTCCTCGGGCCGCTCCTGTGGAACTTGGCGTATGACGCGGTGCTGCGGGCGGACCTCCCCGTCGGCGTGTCGTTGGTTTGTTACGCCGACGACACCCTGGTGATAGCCGGCGGGGATACGTGGAGCAGGGCAGTGGCCCTCGCGGAGGAAGGGACGGCACGTGTCGTCGCCGAGGTTGAGCGTCTGGGTTTACGCGTGGCACCCCAGAAGACCGAGGCCATCTGGCTGTGTAACGTCAGTGGCCGCGGGGTGCCGCGCCAGGCGTCTCTACGGGTGGGCGGAGCCCAAGTCGTGGTGGGGCGCCGGATGAAGTATCTGGGCCTCACCCCCGACAGCTACTGGCGGTTCGGGCATCATTTGGAAGGGTTGGGTCGCCGTGTCGAAAGGGCAGCGGCCGCGTTAGGCCGCATAATGCCCAATCTCGGGGGGCCCAACATGGCGGCACGGCGGCTGTATTTGGGAGACGTCCGGTCCATGGCGCTTTATGGCGCGCCAATATGGGCCGGCGGTCTGATGGCAAATCGGCGGGGAGCATTTGTACTCCGCCGGTTACAGAGGTTGGTCGCCATCAGAGTCGTGCAGGGTTATCGCACGATCTCCTACACAGCCGCCACCTTGCTGGCGGGTTCCGCACCATTTCACCTGCTGGCGAAAATGGACGCAGAGGTCTATCAAAACCTCTGCGACCATCGCCAGCGGGGCGTGGACCCGCACGGCGAGGAGGCCGCCAGGGCCCGAAGCCAGGCGCGGCGACGCGTCTATAGTCGGTGGCAGGTCTGGTTATCCAAGCCAGACCAGCGGGATGATCGCGTCGCCGCGGCGGTCCGCCCAGTGTTTTATGCCTGGGTGAGCCGTAGCTGGGGTACGCCCAACTACCGCCTGACACAGGTACTGACCGGACACGGTTGCTTCGGTCGGTACCTGCATCGGATAGGGCGGGAGGCGACGACGGTGTGCCGTCACTGCAGGGGAAGGGAGGACACCGCGCAGCACACGTTGGAGTTTTGTCCGGCGTGGGCAGCTCAGCGCGGTGTCCTCGTTAGAGCGATAGGGGCGAACCTCTCGCTGCCGGCCGTCATTCGTGCAATGGTCGGCAGTGAGGAGGCGTGGGCGGCCATGGCCTTGTTTTGTGAGGACGTCATGGCCTCCAAGGAACACGCCGAAAGTGCGCGTGAGGAGGTGGGGGGCAGGCGGCGACGCCGACCGTAAGACCCTCCAACGCTCCCCGTGGCAGGGGGAGCGCGAAGGGTTCGGTGATGGTGTTTGTGGTGCGAGGTGAGGGACCTTATTCCCTCATTCCCCCTCGCACCCAGCCCATCACCGGACCGGGGGCCCGTGGCAGGGGCCCCGCTTGGCGGGCGCGGCAGTGTTAGCCGGCTCCGCAGCCGTGGTCGCGATCGGGTGGGGGCCCGGTCGCGGCTAGTAGCAATGGCACGAGTGGGGGCGACGTGGCGTGTGACCGCGCGGCGTCGCCGGGGTGCAATCAATTATGTTTGACCCCCATTGGGGGAGGAGGTTCACATCTCCCCCGGAAAGGGCCCGTAATAGGGCGTTGCGCCAACGGGGAGAGACACGGTAGTATCGCTAGTTTGGTTCCCGTGACTCTCCCCAGATAAAGGGCGCAGGCGGTCACCGTGGTGTTTTAGCCGGTAAGAGTCCGGCACTAAACCGGCCACCCCCCCAGGGAGCCGAGGTATCCATGAGGATTTCTGCACGTTAAAAAAAAAAAAAAAAAAGGTCTGGGATCTGCCCTCATCAGGCTCATACCTTCGCATTTTTCACATACTTGTTGAACAGATTCTGGTCTTTTTCTGGATTGGATCACGTAGTAATGTGGTACCACACTGAAACAGTCGACTAAACCTGGTGTCGATCAATATTTTAGAGGATAACGCATGTTAGGCCTGGGTTAGGTTTGTGATTTGCCCTCATGAGGCTAATACTTTCGCATATTTCGCCTACTTGTTAGCCAGATCCTTTGCCTTTTTTGGATTGGATCACGTAGTAATGTGGTGCCACACTGAAACAGTCCATTGAACCTGGTTTCGATCAATATTTTAGAGGATAACACGTGTTAGGTCAGTGTTAGGTCTGGGGTTTTGCTTTCATCAGGGTCATACTTTCGAAGTTTTAACATACATGTTGACCTGATCGAGGGTTTTTTTCTGATTTGGATCACGCAGTAAAGTGGTACCACACTGAAACAGTCAATTAAACCTGGTTTCGATCAATATTTTAGAGGATAACGCATGTTAGGTCTGTGTTAGGTCTGGGATTTGCCCTCATCAGGGTCATATATTCGCGTTTTTCACATACTTGTTGAACAGATCCTGGGTTTTTTCTGGTTTGGAGCACGTAGTAATGTGGTACCACACTGATACAGTCCATTGAACCTGGTTTCGATCAATATTTTAGAGGATAACGCATGTTAGGTCTGGGTTAGGTCTGGGATTTGCCATCATCAGGGTCATATTTTCGCGTTTTTCACATACTTGTTGAACAGATCTTGGGTTTTTTCTGGTTTCGATCACGTAGTAATGAGGTACCACTCTGAAACAGTCAATCAAACCTGGTTTCCATCAATATTTTAGAGGATAACACATGTTAGGCCTGGGTTAGGTCTAGGATTTGCCCTCATCAGGCTCGTACTTTCACATATTTCTCATACTTGATGGCCAGATTCTGGGCTTTTTCTAGTTTGGATCACGTAGTAAAGTGGTATCACACTGCAACAGTCGATTAATCCTGGTTTCAATTAATATTTTAGAGGATAACGCATGTTAGGTCTGGGATAGGTATGGGATTTGCCCTCATCAGGCTCATACTTTCGCGTTTTTCACATACTGGTTGAACAGATCCTGGGTTTTTTCTGGTTAGGAGCACGTAGTAATGTGGTACCACACTGACACAGTCCATTGAACCTGGTTTCGATCAATATTTTAGAGGATAACGCATGTTAGGTCTGGGTTAGGTCTGGGATTTGCCATCATTAGGGTCATATTTTCGCGTTTTTCACATACTTGTTGAACAGATCCTAGGTTTTTTCTGGTTTCGATCACGTAGTAATGAGGTACCACTCTGAAACAGTCAATCAAACCTGGTTTCCATCAATATTTTAGAGGATAACACATATTAGGTCTAGGTTAGGTCTGTGATTTGCTCTCATCAGGCTCGCAATTTCGCGTATTTCTCATACTTGATGGCCAGCTTCTGGGCTTCTTCTGGTTTGGATCACGTAGTAATGTGGTACCACACTGAAACTGTCAATTAAACCTGGTTTACGTCAATATTTTAGAGGATAACGCAAGTTAGGTCTGGGATAGGTCTGGGATTAGCCCCCATCAGAGTCATACTTTCGCAGTTTTTACATACATGTTGACCTGATCGAGGGTTTTTTCTGCTTTGGATCACGTAGTAATGTGGTACCACACTGAAACGGTCCATTAAACCTGGTTTCGATCACTATTTTAGAGGATAACGCATGTTAGGTCTGGGCTAGGTCTAGGATTTGCCTTCATCAGGCTCATACCTTCGCATTTTTCACATACTTGCTGAACAGATCCTGGGCTTTTCTGGTTTGGATCACGTAGTAATGTGGTACCACACTGAAACAGTCAATTAAACCTGGTTTCGATTAATATTTTAGAGGATAACGCAAGTTAGGTCTGGGAAAGGCCTGGGATTTACCCTCATCAGGCTTATACTTCCGCGTTATTCACATACTTGTTGAACAGATCCTGGGTTTTTTCTGGTTTGGATCACGTAGTAATTTGGTAACACACTGAAACAGTCGATTAAGCCTGGTCTCGATCAACATTTTGTAGGATAACGCAAGATTGGTCTGGGATAGGTCTGGTATCTGCCCTCATCAGGCTCATACCTCCGCATTTTCCACATACTTGTTGAACAGATCCTGGGTTTTTTCTGGTTTGGATCACGTAGTAATGTGGTACCACACTGAAACGGTCCATTATACCTGGTTTCGATCACTATTTTAGAGGATAACGCATGTTAGGTCTGGGCTAGGTCTAGGATTTGCCTTCATCAGGCTCATACCCTCGCATTTTTCACATACTTGCTGAACAGATCCTGGGCTTTTCTGGTTTGGATCACGTAGTAATGTGGTACCACACTGAAACTGTCAATTAAACCTGGTTTACGTCAATATTTTAGAGGATAACGCAAGTTATGTCTGGGATAGGTCTGGGATTTGCCCCCATCAGAGTCATACTTTCGCAGTTTTTACATACATGTTGACCTGATCGAGGGTTTTTTCTGCTTTGGATCACGTAGTAATGTGGTACCACACTGAAACAGTCAATTAAACCTGGTTTCGATTAATATTTTAGAGGATAACGCAAGTTAGGTCTGGGATAGGTCTGGTATCTGCCCTCATCAGGCTCATACCTCCGCATTTTCCACATACTTGTTGAACAGATCCTGGGTTTTTTCTGGTTTGGATCACGTAGTAATGTGGTACCACACTGAAACTGTCAATCAAACCTGGTTTCCGTCAATATTTTAGAGGATGCCACATGTTTGGTCTACGTTAGGTCTAGGATTAGCCCTCATCAGTCTCATACTTTCGCATTCTTCACATACTTGTTGAACGGATCCTGGGTTTTTTCTGGTTTGGATCACGTAGTAATGTGGTACCACACTGAAACTGTCAATTAAACCTGGTTTCCGTCAATATTTTAGAGGATTACACATGTTAGGTCTAGGATTTGCCTTCATCAGTCTCATACTTTCGCATTCCTCACATACATCTTGAACAGATTCTGGGTTTTTTCTGGTTTCGATCACGTAGTAATGTGGTACCTCACTGAAACAGTCCATTAAGCCTGGTTTTGATCAATATTTTTGAGGATAACGCATGTTATGTCTAGGTTAGGCCTGGGATTTTCCCTCATCAGACTCATACTTTCGCAGTTTTAACATACATGTTGACCTGATCGAGCCTTTTTTCTGCTTTGGAACACGTACTAAAGTGGTACCACACTGAATCAGTCAATTAAACCTGGTTTCGATCAATATTTTAGGGGGTAACGCAAGTTAGGTCTGGGATAGGTCTGGGATTTGCCCTCATCAGGCTCATACTTTCGCATATTTCTCATACTTGTTGGCCAGCTTCTGGGTTTCTTTTGGTTTGGTTCACGTAGGAATGTGGTACCACACTGAAACAATCTATTAAACCTGGTTTCGATTAATATCTTAGTGGATAACACATGTTAGGTCTAGATTAGGTCTGGGATTTGCCCTCATCAGGGTCATACTTTCGCAGTTTTAACATACATGTCGACCTGATCGAGGGTTTTTTCTGCTTTGGATCACGTAGTAAAGTGTTACCACACAGAAACAGTCAATTAAACCTGGTTTCGATCAATATTTGATAGGATAACGCAAGCTAGGTCTGGGATAGGTCTGGGATTTGCCCCCACCAGAGTCATATTTTAGCGTTTTTCACATACTTGTTGAACAGATCCCTGGCGTTTTCTGATTTGGATCACGTAGTAATGTGGTACCACACTGAAACATTCCATTAAACCTGGTTTTGATCAATATTTTTGAGGATAACGCATGTTATGTCTAGGTTAGGCCTGGGATTTTCCCTCATCAAACTCATACTTTCGCAGTTTTCGCATACTTGTTGGCCAGATCCCAGCTTTTTCTGGTTTGGATCACGTAGTAATGTGGTATCACACTGATACAGTCCATGAAACCTGGTTTCGATCAATATTTTAGAGGATAACGCACGTTAGGTCTGTGTTAGGTCTAGGATTTGCCCTCATCAGGCTCATACTTTCGCATATTCCTCATACTTGCGCAGATCCAGGGTTTTTTCTGTTTTCGACCACGTAGTAATGTGGTACCACACTGAAACAGTCGATTAAACCTGGTTTCCGTCAATATCTTAGAGGATAACACATGTTAGGTCTAGGTTAGGTCTAGGATTAGCACTCATCAGTCTCATACTTTCGCATTCTTCACGTACTTCTTGAACAGATCCTGGGTTTTTTCCGGTTTGGATCACGTAGTAATGTGGTACCACACTGAAACGGTCCATTATACCTGGTTTCGATCACTATTTTAGAGGATAACGCATGTTAGGTCTGGGCTAGGTCTAGGATTTGCCTTCATCAGGCTCATACCCTCGCATTTTTCACATACTTGCTGAACAGATCCTGGGCTTTTCTGGTTTGGATCACGTAGTAATGTGGTACCACACTGAAACTGTCAATTAAACCTGGTTTACGTCAATATTTTAGAGGATAACGCAAGTTAGGTCTGGGATAGGTCTGGGATTTGCCCCCATCAGAGTCATACTTTCGCAGTTTTTACATACATGTTGACCTGATCGAGGGTTTTTTCTGCTTTGGATCACGTAGTAATGTGGTACCACACTGAAACAGTCAATTAAACCTGGTTTCGATTAATATTTTAGAGGATAACGCAAGTTAGGTCTGGGATAGGTCTGGTATCTGCCCTCATCAGGCTCATACCTCCGCATTTTCCACATACTTGTTGAACAGATCCTGGGTTTTTTCTGGTTTGGATCACGTAGTAATGTGGTACCACACTGAAACGGTCCATTAAACCTGGTTTCGATCACTATTTTAGAGGATAACGCATGTTAGGTCTGGGCTAGGTCTAGGATTTGCCTTCATCAGGCTCATACCTTCGCATTTTTCACATACTTGCTGAACAGATCCTGGGCTTTTCTGGTTTGGATCACGTAGTAATGTGGTACCTCACTGAAACAGTCCATTAAGCCTGGTTTTGATCAATATTTTTGAGGATAACGCATGTTATGTCTAGGTTAGGCCTGGGATTTTCCCACATCAGACTCATACTTTCGCAGTTTTAACATACATGTTGACCTGATCGAGCCTTTTTTCTGCTTTGGAAAACGTACTAAAGTGGTACCACACTGAATCAGTCAATTAAACCTGGTTTCGATCAATATTTTAGGGGGTAACGCAAGTTAGGTCTGGGATAGGTCTGGGATTTGCCCTCATCAGGCTCATACTTTCGCATATTTCTCATACTTGTTGGCCAGCTTCTGGGTTTCTTTTGGTTTGGTTCACGTAGGAATGTGGTACCACACTGAAACAATCTATTAAACCTGGTTTCGATTAATATCTTAGTGGATAACACATGTTAGGTCTAGATTAGGTCTGGGATTTGCCCTCATCAGGGTCATACTTTCGCAGTTTTAACATACATGTCGACCTGATCGAGGGTTTTTTCTGCTTTGGATCACGTAGTAAAGTGTTACCACACAGAAACAGTCAATTAAACCTGGTTTCGATCAATATTTGATAGGATAACGCAAGCTAGGTCTGGGATAGGTCTGGGATTTGCCCCCACCAGAGTCATATTTTAGCGTTTTTCACATACTTGTTGAACAGATCCCTGGCGTTTTCTGATTTGGATCACGTAGTAATGTGGTACCACACTGAAACATTCCATTAAACCTGGTTTTGATCAATATTTTTGAGGATAACGCATGTTATGTCTAGGTTAGGCCTGGGATTTTCCCTCATCAAACTCATACTTTCGCAGTTTTCGCATACTTGTTGGCCAGATCCCAGCTTTTTCTGGTTTGGATCACGTAGTAATGTGGTATCACACTGATACAGTCCATGAAACCTGGTTTCGATCAATATTTTAGAGGATAACGCACGTTAGGTCTGTGTTAGGTCTAGGATTTGCCCTCATCAGGCTCATACTTTCGCATATTCCTCATACTTGCGCAGATCCTGGGTTTTTTCTGTTTTCGACCACGTAGTAATGTGGTACCACACTGAAACAGTCGATTAAACCTGGTTTCCGTCAATATCTTAGAGGATAACACATGTTAGGTCTAGGTTAGGTCTAGGATTAGCACTCATCAGTCTCATACTTTCGCATTCTTCACGTACTTCTTGAACAGATCCTGGGTTTTTTCCGGTTTGGATCACGTAGTAATGTGGTACCACACTGAAACGGTCCATTATACCTGGTTTCGATCACTATTTTAGAGGATAACGCATGTTAGGTCTGGGCTAGGTCTAGGATTTGCCTTCATCAGGCTCATACCCTCGCATTTTTCACATACTTGCTGAACAGATCCTGGGCTTTTCTGGTTTGGATCACGTAGTAATGTGGTACCACACTGAAACTGTCAATTAAACCTGGTTTACGTCAATATTTTAGAGGATAACGCAAGTTAGGTCTGGGATAGGTCTGGGATTTGCCCCCATCAGAGTCATACTTTCGCAGTTTTTACATACATGTTGACCTGATCGAGGGTTTTTTTGTTTTGGATCACGTAGTAATGTGGTACCACACTGAAACAGTCAATTAAACCTGGTTTCGATTAATATTTTAGAGGATAACGCAAGTTAGGTCTGGGATAGGTCTGGTATCTGCCCTCATCAGGCTCATACCTCCGCATTTTCCACATACTTGTTGAACAGATCCTGGGTTTTTTCTGGTTTGGATCACGTAGTAATGTGGTACCACACTGAAACTGTCAATCAAACCTGGTTTCCGTCAATATTTTAGAGGATGCCACATGTTTGGTCTAGGTTAGGTCTAGGATTAGCCCTCATCAGTCTCATACTTTCGCATTCTTCACATACTTGTTGAACGGATCCTGGGTTTTTTCTGGTTTGGATCACGTAGTAATGTGGTACCACACTGAAACTGTCAATTAAACCTGGTTTCCGTCAATATTTTAGAGGATTACACATGTTAGGTCTAGGATTTGCCTTCATCAGTCTCATACTTTCGCATTCCTCACATACATCTTGAACAGATTCTGGGTTTTTTCTGGTTTCGATCACGTAGTAATGTGGTACCTCACTGAAACAGTCCATTAAGCCTGGTTTTGATCAACATTTTTGAGGATAACGCATGTTATGTCTAGGTTAGGCCTGGGATTTTCCCTCATCAGACTCATACTTTCGCAGTTTTAACATACATGTTGACCTGATCGAGCCTTTTTTCTGCTTTGGAACACGTACTAAAGTGGTACCACACTGAATCAGTCAATTAAACCTGGTTTCGATCAATATTTTTGGGGGGTAACGCAAGTTAGGTCTGGGATAGGTCTGGGATTTGCCCTCATCAGGCTCATACTTTCGCATATTTCTCATACTTGTTGGCCAGCTTCTGGGTTCCTTTTGGTTTGGTTCACGTAGGAATGTGGTACCACACTGAAACAATCTATTAAACCTGGTTTCGATTAATATCTTAGTGGATAACACATGTTAGGTCTAGATTAGGTCTGGGATTTGCCCCTCATCAGGGTCATACTTTCGCAGTTTTAACATACATGTCGACCTGATCGAGGGTTTTTTCTGCTTTGGATCACGTAGTAAAGTGTTACCACACAGAAACAGTCAATTAAACCTGGTTTCGATCAATATTTGATAGGATAACGCAAGCTAGGTCTGGGATAGGTCTGGGATTTGCCCCCACCAGAGTCATATTTTATCGTTTTTCACATACTTGTTGAACAGATCCCTGGCGTTTTCTGATTTGGATCACGTAGTAATGTGGTACCACACTGAAACATTCCATTAAACCTGGTTTCGATCATTATTTTAGAGAATAATTCATGTTAGGTTTAGGTTAGGCCAGAGATTTGCCCACATTAGGGTCATACTTTTACATTTTTCGCATACTTGTTGGCCAGATCCCAGCTTTTTCTGGTTTGGATCACGTAGTAATGTGGTATCACACTGATACAGTCCATGAAACCTGGTTTCGATCAATATTTTAGAGGATAACGCACGTTAGGTATGTGTTAGGTCTAGGATTTGCCCTCATCAGGCTCATACTTTCGCATATTCCTCATACTTGCGCAGATCCTGGGTTTTTTCTGTTTTCGACCACGTAGTAATGTGGTACCACACTGAAACAGTCGATTAAACCTGGTTTCCGTCAATATCTTAGAGGATAACACATGTTAGGTCTAGGTTAGGTCTAGGATTAGCACTCATCAGTCTCATACTTTCGCATTCTTCACGTACTTCTTGAACAGATCCTGGGTTTTTTCCGGTTTCGATCACGTAGTAATGTGGTACCAAACCGAAACGGTCAATTAAACCAGCTTTCGATCAATATTCTAGTGGATAACGCAAGTTAGGTCTGGGATAGGTCTGGGATTTGCCCTCATCAGGGTCATATTTTCGCGTTTTTCACATACTTGTTGAACAGATCCTGGCCTTTTTCTGGATTGGATCACGTTGTAAAGTGGTACCACACTGAAACAGTCGATTAATCCTGGTCTCGATCAACATTTTATAGGATAACGCACGTTAGGTCTAGGTTGGGCCTGGGATTTTCCCTCATCAGACTCAAACTTTCGCAGTTTTAACATACATGTTGACCTGATCGAGGGTTGTTTTCTGCTTTGGATCACGTAGTAAAGTGGTACCACACGGAAACAATCAATTAAACCTGGTTTCGATCAATATTTTAGAGGATAACGCATGTTAGGTCTGGGATAGGTCTGGGATTTGCCCTCATCAGGGTCAAATTTTCCCGTTTTTCGCATACTTGTTGAACAGATCCCTGGCTTTTTCTGGGTTGGATCACATAGTAATGTGGTACCACACTAAAACAGTCCATTAAGCCTGGTTTCGATCAATATTTTTGAGGATAACGCATGTTATGTCTAGGTTAGGCCTGTGATTTTCCCTCATCAGACTCATACTTTCGCAGTTTTAACATACACGTTGACCTGATCGAGCGTTTTTTCTGCTTTGGATCACGTACTAAAGTGGTACCACACTGAATCAGTCAACTAAACCTGGTTTCGATCAATATTTTAGGGCGTAACGCAAGTTACGTCTGGGATAGGTCTGGGATTTGCCCTCATCAGGCTCGCAATTTCGCATACTTCTCATACTTGATGGCCAGCTTCTGGGCTTCTTCTGGTTTGGATCACTTAGTAATGTGGTACCACACTGAAACTGTCAATTAAACCTGGTTTACGTCAATATTTTAGAGGATAACGGAAGTTAGGTCTGGGATAGGTCTGGGATTTGCCCACATCAAAGTCATACTTTTGCAGTTTTAACATACATGTTGACCTGATCGTGGGTTTTTTCTGCTTTGGATCACGTAGTAATGTGGTACCACACTGAAACGGTCCATTAAACCTGGTTTCGATCACTATTTTAGAGGATAACGCATGTTAGGTCTGGGCTAGGTCTAGGATTTGCCTTCATCAGGCTCACACCCTCGCATTTTTCACATACTTGTTGAACAGATCCTGGGCTTTCCTGGTTTGGATCACGTAGTAAAGTGGTACCACACTGAAACAGTCAATTAAACCTGGTTTCGTTCAATATTTTAGAGAATAATTCATGTTAGGTCTAGGTCAGGCCAGATATTTGCCCAAATCAGGGTCATACTTTCACATTTTTCGCATACTTGCTGAACAGATCCTGGGCTTTCCTGGGTTGGATCACGTAGTAATGTGGTACCACACTGAAACAGTCGATTAATCCTGATTTCGATTAATATTTTAGTGGATAACGCACGTTAGGTCTAGGTTAGGTCTAGGATTTGCCCTCATCAGTCTCATATTTTCGCATTCTTCACATACTTCTTGAACAGATACTGGGTTCTTTCTGGTTTGGATAACGTAGTAATGTGGTACAGCACTGAAACAGACCATTAAACCAGGTTTCGATTAGTATTTTAGACGATAACACATGTTAGGTCTAGGTTAGGTCTGGGATTTGCCCTCATCTGGGTCATACTGTCGTATTGTTCACATACTTCTTGAACAGATCCTGGGTTTTTCCTGGTTTCGATCACGGAGTAATGTGGTACCACACTGAAACAGTCGATTAAACCTGGTTTCGATCAATATGATTGAGGATAACGCATGTTAGGTCTGGGATAGGCCTGGGATTTTCCCTCACCAGTCTCATACTTTCGCATTCTTCTCATAATTGTTGAACAGATCCTGGGCTTTTTCTGGTTTCGATCACGTAGTAATGTGGTACCACAATGAAACAGTCCATTAAACCTTGTTTCGATCAATATTTTAGAGGATAACGCAGGTTATGTCTAGTTTAGGCCTGCGATTTTCCCCCATCAGACTCATACTTTCGCATTCTTCACATACTTGTTGACTAGATCCTGGGCTTCTTCTGGATTGGGTCACGTAGTAATGTGGTTCCACACTGAAACTGTCAATTAAACATGGTCTTGATAAATATTTCAGAGGACAACGCATGTTAGGTCTGGGCTAGATTTAGGATTTGCCCTCGTCAGGCTCATACTTCCGCATATTTCTCATACTTGTTGGCTAGATCCTGGGCTTTTTCTGGATTGGAACACGTAGTAATGTGGTACCACACTGAAACTGTCAATTAAACCTGGTTTCCGTCAATATTTTAGAGGATTACATATGTTAGGTCTTGGATTTGCCTTCATCAGTCTCATACTTTCGCATTCCTCACATACATCTTGAACAGATTCTGGGTTTTTTCTGGTTTCGATCACGTAGTAATGTGATACCACACTGAAACATATCATTAAATCTGGTTTCGATTAATATCTTAGTGGATAACATATGTTAGGTCTAGATTAGGTCTGGGATTTGCCCTCATCAGGGTCATACTTTCGCATATTTCTCATACTTGTTGGCCAGCTTCTGGGTTTCTTTTGGTTTGGTTCACGTAGGAATGTGGTACCACACTGAAACAATCTATTCAACCTGGTTTCGATCAATATTTTAGGGAATAACGCATATTAGGTCTCGGTTAGGCCTGGGATTTTCCCTCATCAGACACATGCTTTCGCATTCTTCACATACTTGTTGAACTGATCCTGGGCTTTTCTGGATTGGATCACGTAGTAATGTGGTACCACACTGAAACTGTCAATTAAACATGGTCTTGATAAATATTTCAGAGGACAACGCATGTTAGGTCTGGGCTAGGTTTAGGATTTGCCCTCGTCAGGCTCATACTTCCGCATATTTCTCATACTTGTTGGCTAGATCCTGGGCTTTTTCTGGATTGGAACACGTAGTAATGTGGTACCACACTGAAACTGTCAATTAAACCTGGTTTCCGTCAATATTTTAGAGGATTACATATGTTAGGTCTTGGATTTGCCTTCATCAGTCTCATACTTTCGCATTCCTCACATACATCTTGAACAGATTCTGGGTTTTTTCTGGTTTCGATCACGTAGTAATGTGGTACCACACTGAATCATATCATTAAACCTGGTTTCGATTAATATTTTAGTGGATAACACATGTTAGGTCTAGATTAGGTCTGCGATTTTCCCTCATCAGGCTCATACTTTCGCATTCTTCACATACTTGTTAAACAGATCCTGGGTTTTTTCTGGTTTGGATCATGTAGTAATGTGGTACCACACTGAAACAGTCCAGTAAACCTGGTTTCGATCAATATTTTAGAGGATAACGCATGTTAAGTCTATGTTAGGCCTGCGATTTTCCGTCATCAGGCTCATACTTTCGCATTCTTCACATACCTCTTGAACAGATCTTGGGCTTCTTCTGGATTGGATCACGTATTAATGTGGTACCACACTGAAACAGTCCAGCAAACCTGGTTTCGATCAATATTTTAGAGGATAACGCAAGCTAGGTCTGGGACAGGTCTGGGATTTGCCCTCATCAGGGTCATATTTTCGCGTTTTTCACATACTTGTTGGCTAGATCCTGGGCTTCTTCTGGATTGGATCACGTATTAATGTGGTACCACACTGAAACTGTCAATTAAACCTGGTTTCCGTCAATATTTTAGTGGATTACACATGTTAGGTCAAGGATTTGCCCTCATCAGTCTCATACTTTCGCATTCTTCACATTCTTCTTTAACAGATTCTGGGTTTTTTCTGGTTTCCATCACGTAGTATTGTGGTACCACACTGAATCATATCATTAAACCTGGTTTCGATTAATATTTTAGTGGATAACACATGTTAGGTCTAGATTAGGCCTGGGATATGCGCTCATCAGGCTCATACTTTCGCGTTTTTCACATACTTGTTGGCTAGATCCTGGGCTTCTTCTGGATTGGATCACGTAGTAATGTGGTACCACACTGAATCATATCATTAAACCTGGTTTCGATTAATATTTTAGTGGATAACACATGTTAGGTCTAGATTAGGCCTGGGATATGCGCTCATCAGGCTCATACTTTCGCGTTTTTCACATACTTGTTGGCTAGATCCTGGGCTTCTTCTGGATTGGATCACGTAGTAATGTGGTACCACACTGAATCATATCATTAAACCTGGTTTCGATTAATATTTTAGACGATAGCACATGTTAGGCCTAGGTTAGGTCTGGGATTTGCCCTCATAAGTATCATACTTTCGCGTTTTTCACATACTTGTTGAACAGATCCTGGGGTTTTCCTGGTTTCGATCACGTAGTAATGTGGTACCACACTGAAACAGTCCAGTAAACCTGGTTTCGATCAATATTTTAGAGGGTAACGCAAGCTAGGTCTGGGACAGGTCTGGGATTTGCCCTCATCAGGGTCATATTTTTGCGTTTTTCACATACTTGTTGAACAGGTCCCTGGCTTTTTCTGATATGGATCACGCAGTAATGTGGTCCCACACAGAAACAGTCCATTAAACCTTGTTTCGATCAATATTTTTGAGGATAACGCATGTTAGGTCCAGGTTAGGCCTGGGATTTTCCCTCATCAGACTCATACTTTCGCATTCTTCACATACTTCTTGAACAGTTCCCGGGATTTTTCTGGTTTGGATCACGTAGTAATGTGGTACCACACTGAAACAGTGAATTAAACATGGTCTTGATAAATATTTCAGAGGATAACGCTTGTTAGGCCTGGGCTAGGTCTAGGATTTGCCCTCATCAGGCTCATACTTGCGCATATTTCTCATAATTGTTGGCTAGATCCTGGGCTTTTTCTGGATTGGAACACGTAGTAATGTGGTACCACACTGAAACTGTCAATTATTCCTGGTTTCCGTCAATATTTTAGAGGATTACACATGTTAGGTCTAGGATTTGCCCTCATCAGTCTCATACTTTCGCATTCCTCAGATACTTCTTGAACAGATTCTGGGTTTTTTCTGGTTTCGATCACGTAGTAATGTGGTACCACACTGAATCATATCATTAAACCTGGTTTCGATTAATATCTTAGTGGATAACACATGTTAGGTCTAGATTAGGTCTGGGATTTGTCCTCATCAGGGTCATACTTTCGCAGTTTTAACATACATGTCGACCTGATCGAAGGTTTTTTCTGCTTTGGATCACGTAGTAAAGTGGTACCACACTGAAACAGTCAATTAAACCTGGTTTCGATCAATATTTTATAGGATAACGCAAGCTAGGTCTGGGATAGGTCTGGGATTTGCCATTATCAGGGTCATATTTTAGCGTTTTTCACATACTTGTTGAACAGATCCCTGGCTTTTTCTGATTTGGATCACGTAGTAATGTGGTACCACACAGAAACAGTACATTAAACCTGGATTCGATCAATATTTTAGAGAATACTTCATGTTAGGTCTAGGTTAGGTCAGAGATTTGCCCACATTAGGGTCATACTTTCACATTTTTCGCATACATGTTGGCCAGATCCCGGGCTTTTTCTGGTTTGGATCACGTGGTAATGTGGTATCACACTGATATAGTCCATGAAACCTGGTTTCGATCAATACTTTAGAGGATGACGCACGTTAGGTCTGGGTTAGGTCTAGGATTTGCCCTCATCAGGCTCATACTTTCGCATATTTCTCATACTTGTGCAGATCCTGGGTTTTTTCTGTTTTCGACCACGTAGTAATGTGGTACCACACTGAAACAGTCGATTAAACCTGGTTTCCGTTAATATTATAGAGGATTACACATGTTAGGTTTAGGATTTTCCCTCATCAGACTCATACATTCGCATTCTTCACTTACTTGTTGAACAGATCCTGGGTTTTTTCTGTTTTCGATCACGTAGTAATGTGGTACCACACTGAAACAGATCATTAAACCTGGTTTCGATTAATATTTTAGTGGATAACACATGTTAGGTCTAGATTAGGTCTGGCTTTGCCCTCATCAGTGTCATACTTTCGCAGTTTTAACATACATTTCGACTTGATCGAGGATTTTTTCTGCTTTGGATCACGTAGTAAAGTGGTACCAGACTGAAACAGTCCATTAAACCATGATTCGATCAATATTTTAGAGGATGACGCATGTTATGTCTAGGTTAGGCCTGCGATTTTCCCTCATCAGGCTCGTACTTTCGCATTCTTCACATACTTGTTAAACAGATCCTGGGTTTTTTCTGGTTTGGATCACGTTGTAATGTGGTACCACACTGAAACAGTGAATTAAACATGGTCTTGATAAATATTTCAGATGATAACGCATGTTAGGTCTGGGCTAGGTCAAGGATTTGCCCACATCACGCTCATACTTTCGCATATTTCTCATACTTGTTGGCTAGATCCTGGGCTTCTTCTGGATTAGATGACTTAGTAATGTGGTACCACACTGAAACTGTCAATTAAACCTGGTTTCCGTCAATATTTTAGAGGGTAACACATGTTAGGTCTAGGTTAGGTCTAGGATGTGCCCTCATCAGTCTCATACTTTCGCATTCTTCACATACTTCTTGAACAGATCCTGGGTTTCTTCTGGTTTCGATAACGTAGTAATGTGGTACCACACTGAAACAGACCATTAAACCAGGTTTCGATTAATATTTTAGACGATAACACATGTTAGGTCTAGGTTAGGTTTGGGATTTGCCCTTATCAGGCTCATACTTTCGCGTTTTTCACATACTTGTTGGCTAGATCCTGGGCTTCTTCTGGATTGGATCACGTATTAATGTGGTACCACACTGAAACTGTCAATTAAACCTGGTTTCCGTCAATATTTTAGAGGATAACGCATGCCAAGTCTAGGTTAGGCCTGGGATTTTCCCTCATCAGACTCATACTTTCGCATTCTTCACATACTTGTTGAACAGATCCTGGGCTTTTTCTGGTTTCGATCACGTAGTAATGTGGTACCACACTGAAACAGACAATTAAACCTGGTTTCGAGCAATATTTTAGAGGATAACGCAAGCTAGGTCTGGGACAGGTCTAGGATTTGCCCTCATCAGGGTCATATTTTCGCGTTTTTCACATACTTGTTGAACAGATCCCTGGCTTTTTCTGATTTGGATCACGTAGTAATGTGGTACCACACTGAAACAGTCCATTAAACCTGATTTTCGATCAATATTTTAGAGAATAATTCATGTTAGGTCTAGGTTAGGCCAGAGATTTGCCCTCATCATGCTCATACTTTCGCGTTTTTCACATACTTGTTGAACAGATCCTGGGTTTTTTCTGGTTTGGATCACGTAGTAATGTGGTACCACACTGAAACAGTCAATTTAACATGGTCTTGATAAATATTTCAGAGGATAACGCATGTTAGGTGTGGGCTAGGTCTTGGATTTGCCCTCATCAGGCTCATACTTTCGCATATTTCTCATACTTGTTGGCTAGATCCTGGGCTTTTTCTGGATTGGATCACGTAGTAATGTGGTACCACACTGAAACTGTCAATTAAACCTGGTTTCCGTCAATATTTTAGAGGATTACACATGTTAGATCTAGGATTTGCCCTCATCGATCTCATACTTTCGCATTCTTCACATACTTCTTGAACAGATTCTGGGTTTTTCCTGGTTTCGATCAGGTAGTATTGTGGTACCACACTGAAACAGACAATTAAACCTGGTTTCGATTAATATTTTAGTGGATGACACATGTTAGGTCTAGATTTGGTCTGGGATTTGCCCTCATCAGGGACATACTTTCGCAGTTTTAACATACATGTCGACCTGATCGAGGATTTTTTCTGCTTTGGATCACGTAGCCATGTGGTACCACACTGAAACTGTCAATTAAACCTGGTTTCCGTCAATATTTTAGAGGATAACACATGTCAGGTCTAGGTTAAGTCTGGGGTTTGCCCTCATCAGGCTCATAATTTCGCGTTTTTCACATACTTGTTGAACAGATCCTGGGTTTTTTCTAGTTTGGATCACGTAGTAATGTGGTACCACACAGAATCAGTCGATTAAACCTGGTCTCGATCAATATTTTTGAGGATAACGCATGTTTGGTCTCGGTTTGGTCTAGGATTTGCCCTCATCTGGGTCATACTTTCGCATGTTACTCAAACTTGTTGGCCAGATTCTGGGCTTTCACTGGTCTGGATCACGTAGTAATGTGGTACCACACTTAAACAGTCAATTAAACCTGGTTTCGATCAATATTTTAGAGGATAACGCATGTTAGGTCTAGGTTAGGCCTGGGATTTGCACCCATCAGACTCATACCTTCGCATATTTTTCATACTTGTTGAACAGATCGATGGTTGTTTCTGCTTTGGATCACGTCGTAAAGTGGTACCACACTGATACAGTCAATTAAACCTGGTTTTGATCAATATTTTAGACGATAACGCAAGTTAGGTCTGGGAGAGGTCTGGGATTTGCCATCATCAGGGTCATATTTTCGCATTTTTCACATACTTGTTGAACAGATCCTGGGATTTTTTCTGGTTTGGAACACGTAGTAATGTGGTACCACACAGAAACAGTCGATTAAACCTGGTATCGATCAATATTTTATAGGATAACGCAAGTTAGGTCTGGGACAGTTCTGGAATTTGCACTCATCAGGGTCATATTTTCGCGTTTTTCACATACTTGTTGAACAGATCCCTGGCTTTTTCTGATTTGGATCACGTAGTAATGTGGTACCACAATGAAACAGTCCATTAAACCTGGTTGCGGTCAATATTTTAGAGGATTACACATGTTAGGTCTAGGATTTGCCCTCATCAGTCTCATACTTTCGCATTCCTCACATACTTCTTGAACAGATCCTGGGTTTTTTCTGCTTTGGATCACGTAGTAATGTGGTGCCACACTGAAATTGTCAATTAAACCTGGTTTCCGTCAATATTTTAGAGGATTACACATGTTAGGTCTAGGATTTGCCCTCATCAGGGTCATACAATCGCAGTTTTAACATACATGTTGACCTGATCGAGGGTTTTTTCTGCATTGGATCACGTAGTAAAGTGGTACCACACTAAAACAGTCCAGTAAAACTGGATTCGATCAATATTTTATAGGATAACGCAAGTTATGTCTGGGATAGGTCTGGGATTTGCCGAAATCAGGCTCATACTTTCGCGTTTTTCACATACGTGTTGAACAGATCCTGGGTTTTTTCTGGTTTGGATCACGTAGTAATGTGGTGCCACACTGCACCTGTCAATTAAACCTGGTTTCCGTCAATATTTTAGAGGATTACACATGTTAGGTCTAGGATTTGCCCTTATCAGTCTCATACTTTCGCATTCTTCACATACTTAGTGAACAGATTCTGGGTTTTTTCTGGTTTCGATCACGTAGTAATATGGTACCACACTGAATCATATCATTAAACCTGGTTTCGATTAATATTTTAGTGGATAACGCATGTTATGTCTGGGCTAGGTCTAGGATTTGCCCTAATCAGGCTCATACTTTCGCATTCTTCACATACTTGTTGAACAGATCCTGGGTTTTTTCTAGTTTGGATCACGTAGTAATGTGGTACCACACAGAATCAGTCGATTAAACCTGGTATCGATCTTTATTTTGGAGGATAACGCATGTTAGGTCTCGGTTTGGTCTAGGATTTGCCCTCATCTGGGTCATACTTTCGCATGTTACTCAAACTTGTTGGCCAGATTCTGGGCTTTCACTGGTCTGGATCACGTAGTAATGTGGTACCACACTGAAACAGTCCATTAAACCTGGATTCGATCAATATTTTAGACGATAACTCATGTTAGGTCTAGATTAGGCCTGGGATTTGCCCTCATCAGACTCATACTTTCGCATTCTTCACATACTTGTTGAACAGATCCTGGGCTTTTCTGGATTAGATCACGTAGTAATGTGGTAACACACTGAAACAGTCCATTAAACCCTGTTTCGATCAATATTTTTGAGGATAACGCATGTTAGGTCTAGGTTAGGCCAGGGATTTTCCCTCATCAGACACATACTTTCGCATTCTTCACATACTTGTTGAACACATCCTGAGTTTTTTCCGGTTTGTATCAGGTAGTAATGTGGTACCACACTGAAACAATCAATTAAACCCGGTTTCGATCAATATTTTACAGGATAACGCAAGTTAGGTCTGGGATAGGTCTGGGATTTGCCCCCCCCAGGGTCATACTTTCGCAGTTTTAATATACATGTTGACCGTATCGATGGTTTTTTCTGGTTTGGATCACGTCGTGAAGTGGTCCCACACTGAAACAGTCAATTAAACCTGATTTCGATCTATATTTTATAGGATAAGGCAAGTTAGGTCTGGGACAGTTCTGGCATTTGCTCTCATCAGGGACATATTTTCGCGTTTTTCACATACTTGATGAACAGATCCCTGGCTTTTTCTGATTTGGATCACGTAGTAATGTGGTACCACAATGAAACAGTCCATTAAACCTGGTTGCGGTCAGTATTTTAGACGATAACTCATGTTGGGTCCAGGTTAGGCCTGGGATTTTCCCTCATCAGACTCATACTTTCGCATTCTTCACATACTTGTTGAACAGATCCTGGGCTTTTCCGGTTTAGAGCACGTAGTAATGTGGTGCCACAATGAAACTGTCAATTAAACCTCGTTTCCGTCAATATTTTACGGGATAACACATGTTAGGTCTAGGTTAGGTCTAGGATTTGCCTTCATCAGCCTCATACTTTCGCATTCTTCACATACTTCTTGAACAGATCCAGGTTTTTTTCTGGTTTCCATCACGTAGTGATGTGGTACCACGCTGAAACAGACCATTAAACCTGATTTCGATTAATATTTTACAGGATAATACACGTTAGGTCTAGGCTAGGTCTGGGATTTGCCCTCATCAGTGTCATACAATCGCAGTTTTAACATACATGTTGACCTGATCGAGGGTTTTTTCAGCATTGGATCACGTAGTAAAGTGGTACCACACTAAAACTGTCTATTAAAACTGGATTCGATCAATATTTTATAGGATAACGCAAGTTATGTCTGGGATAGGTCTGGGATTTGCCCTCATCAGGCTCATACTTTCGCGTTTTTCACATACGTGTTGAACAGATCCTGGGTTTTTTCTCGTTTGGATCACGTAGTAATGTGGTGCCCCACTGCAACTGTCAATTAAACCTGGTTTCCGTTAATATTTTAGAGGATTACACATGTTAGGTCTAGGATTTGCCCTTATCAGTCTCATACTTTCGCATTCTTCACATACTTCTTGAACAGATTCTGGGTTTTTTCTGGTTTCGATCACGTAGTAATGTGGTACCACACTGAAACAGATCATTAAACCTGGTTTCGATGAATATTTTAGTGGATAACACATGTTAGGTCTAGATTCGGTCTGGTATCTGCCCTCATCAGGCTCATACTTTCGCATTCTTCACATACTTGTTGAACAGATCCTGGGTTTTTTCTAGTCTGGATCACGTAGTAATGTGGTACCACACAGAATCAGTCGATTAAACCTGGTATCGATCAATATTTTGGAGGATAACGCATGTTAGGTCTCGGTTTGGTCTAGGATTTGCCCTCATCTGGGTCATACTTTCGCATGTTACTTAAACTTGCTGGCCAGATTCTGGGCTTTCACTGGTCTGGATCACGTAGTAATGTGGTACCACACAGAAACAGTCAATTAAACCTGGTTTCGATCAACATTTTTGAGGATAACGCATGTTAGGTCTAGGTTGGGCCTGGGATTTTCCCCCATCAGTCTCATACTTTCGCATTCTTCACATACTTGTTGAACAGATCCTGGGTTTTTTCTATTTTCGATCACGTAGTAATGTGGTACCACACTGAAACAGTGACTAAACCTGGTTTCGATCAATATTTTAGAGGATAACGTATGTTATGTCTAGGTTAGGCCTGGGATTTTCCCTCATCAGACACATACTTTCGCAGTTCTAACATACATGTTGAACTGATGGAGGCTTTTTCTGCATTGCATCACGTAGAAAAGTGATACCACACTAAAACTGTCCATTAAAACTGGATTCGATCAATATTTTATAGGATAACGCAAGTTATGTCCGGGATTGGTCTGGGATTTGCCCTCATCAGGCTCATACATTCGCGTTTTTCACATACTTGTTGAGCAGATCCTGGGTTTTTTCTGGTTTCGATCACGTAGTAATGTGGTAGCACACTGAAACAGTCAATTAAACATGGTCTTGATAAATATTTCAGAGGATAACGCATGTTAGGTCCTGGTTGGGCCTGGGATTTGCCCTCATCAGACTCGTACTTTCGCATATTTCTCATACTTGTTGGCTAGATCCTGGGCTTTTTCTGGATTGCATTACGTAGTAATGTGGTACCACACTGAAACTGTCAATTAAACCTGGTTTCCGTCACTATTTTAAAGGATTACACATGTTAGGTCTAGGATTTGCCCTCATCAGTCTCATACTTTCGCATATTTCTCAAACTGGTTGGCCAGGTCCTGGGCTTTTTCAGGATTGGATCACGTAGTAATGTGGTACCACACTGAAACTGTCAATTAAACCTGGTTTCCGTCAATATTTTAGAGGATTACACATGTTAGGTCTAGGTTAGGTCTAGGATTTGCCCTCATCAGACTCATACTTTCGCATTCTTCACATAATTCTTGAACAGATCCTGGATTTTTCTGGTTTGGATCACGTTCTAATGTGGTACCACACTGAGACAGTCCATTAAACGTGGTTTCGATCAATATTTTAGAGGATAACGCATGTTAGGTCTAGGTTAGGCCAGGGATTTGCCCTCATCAGGGTCATCCTTTCGCAGTGTTAACATACATGTTGACTTGACCGAGGGTTTTTTCTGCATTGGATCACGTAGTAAAGTGGTACCACACTAAAACTGTCCATTAAAACTGGATTCGATCAATATTTTATAGGATAACGCAAGTTATGTCTGGGATAGGTCTGGGATTTGCCCTCATCAGGCTCATACTTTCGCGTTTTTCTCATACTTGTTGAACATATCCTGGGTTTTTTCTGGTTTGGATCACGTAGTAATGTGGTACCACACTGAAACAGTCAATTAAACATGGTCTTGATAAATATTTCAGAGGATAACGCATGTTAGGTCTGGGCTAGGTCTAGGATTTGCCCTCATCAGGCTAATATTTTCGCATATTTCTCATTCTTGTTGGCTAGATCCTGGGCTTTTTCTGGATTGGATCACGTTGTAATGTGGCACCACACTGAAACTGTCAATTAAACCTGGTTTCCGTCAATATTTTAGAGGATTACACATGTTAGGTCTGGGATTTGCTCTCATCAGGCTCGTACTTTCGCATTCTTCACATACTTGTTGAACAGATCCGGGGTTTTTTTCTGGTTTGGATCACGTAGTAATGTGGTGCCACACTGAAACAGTCGATTTAACCTGGTTTCGATCTCTATTTTTGAGGATAACGCATGTTAGGTCTAGGTTAGGTCTGGGATTTGCTCTCATCAGGCTCATGCTTTCGCATATTTCTCATTCTTCTTGGCCAGATCCTAGGCTTCCACTGGTTTGGATCACGTAGTAATGTGGTACCACACTGCAACAGTGAATTAAACCTGGTCTTGATAAATATTTTAGAGGATAACGCGTGATAGGTCTGGGTTAGGTCTAGGATTTGCCCTCATCAAGCTCATACATTCGCATATTTCTCATACTTGTTGGCTAGATCCTGGGCTTTTTCTTGTTTCGATCACGTAGTAATGCTATACCCAAGTGAAACAGACCATTAAACCTGGATTCGATTAATATTTTAGAGGATAACACATGCTAAGTCTAGGTTAGGTCTGGGATTTGCCCTCATCAGGGTCACACTTTCGCAGTTTTAACATACATGTAAACCTGATCGAAGGTTTTTTCTGCTTTGGATCACGTAGTAAAGTGGTACCACACTGAAACTGTCATTTAAACGTGGTTTCCGTCAATATTTTAGAGGATAACACATGTTAGGTCTAGGTTAGGTCTAGGATTTGCCCTCATCAGTCTCATACTTTCGCATACTTCACATAATTCTTGAACAGATCCTGGGTTTTTTCTTGTTTCGATCACGTAGTAATGCTATACCCAAGTGAAACAGACCATTAAACCTGGATTCGATTAATATTTTAGAGGATAACACATGCTAAGTCTAGGTTAGGTCTGGGATTTGCCCTCATCAGGGTCACACTTTCGCAGTTTTAACATACATGTAAACCTGATCGAAGGTTTTTTCTGCTTTGGATCACGTAGTAAAGTGGTACCACACTGGAACAGTCAATTAAACCAGGTTTCGACCAATATTTTAGAGGATAACGCAAGTTAGGTCTGGGATATGTCCGGGATTTGCCCTCATCAGGCTCATACTTTCGCGTTTTTCACATACTTGTTGAACAGATCCCTGGCTTTTTCTGGTTTGGGTCACGTACTAATGTGGTACCACACTGAAACAGTCCATTAAAACAGTTTTCGATCAATTTTTTTAGAGAATAACGCATTTTAGGTCAAGGTTAGGTCTGGGATTTGCTCTCATCAGGCTCGTACTTTCGCATATTTCTCATACTTGAGGGCCAGATTCGGGCTTCTTCTGGTTTGGATCAGGTAGTAATGTGGTACCACACTGAAACAGTCCATTAAACCAGGTTTCGATCAATATTTTTGAGGATAACGCATTATAGGTATATGTTCGTCCTGGAATTTGCCCACACCAGGGTCATACTTTCACATTTTTCGCATACTTAATGCCCAGATCCCTGGCATATTCTGGTTTGGATCACGTCGTAAAGTGGTACCACACTGAAACAGTCAATTAAACCTGGTTTCGGTCAATATTTTATAGGATAACGCAAGTTAGGTCTGGGACAGGTCTGGGATTTACACTCATCAGGGTCATATTTTCGCGTTTTTACGTACTTGTTGAACAGATCCCTGGCTGTTTCTGGTTTGGATCACGTACTAATGTGATACCACACTGAAACAGTCCATTAAACCTGGTTTCGATCAATATTTTAGAGGATAACGCATGTTAGGTCTATGTTGGGCCTGGGATTTTCCCCCATCAGTCTCATACTTTCGCATTCTTCACATACTTGTTGAACAGATCCTGGGTTTTTTCTATTTTCGATCACGTAGTAATGTGGTACCACACTGAAACAGTCGATTAAACCTGGTTTCGATCAATATTTTAGAGGATAACGTATGTTATGTCTAGGTTAGGCCTGGGATTTTCCCTCATCAGACACATACTTTCGCAGTTTTAACATACATGTTGAACTGATGGAGGCTTTTTCTGCATTGCATCACGTAGAAAAGTGATACCACACTAAAACTGTCCATTAAAACTGGATTCGATCAATATTTTATAGGATAACGCAAGTTATGTCTGGGATTGGTCTGGGATTTGCCCTCATCAGGCTCATACATTCGCGTTTTTCACATACTTGTTGAGCAGATCCTGGGTTTTTTCTGGTTTCGATCACGTAGAAATGAGGTACCACACTGAAACAGTCAAGTAAACATGGTCTTGATAAATATTTCAGAGGATAACGCATGTTAGGTCCAGGTTGGGCCTCTGATTTGCCCTCATCAGACTCGTATTTTCGCATATTTCTCATACTTGTTGGCTAGATCCTGGGCTTTTTCTGGATTGCATTACGTAGTAATGTGGTACCACACTGAAACTGTCAATTAAACCTGGTTTCCGTCACTATTTTAGAGGATTACACATGTTAGGTCTGGGATTTGCTCTCATCAGGCTCGTACTTTCGCATTCTTCACATACTTGTTGAACAGATCCGGGGTTTTTTTCTGGTTTGGATCACGTAGTAATGTGGTGCCGCACTGAAACAGTCGATTTAACCTGGTTTCGATCTCTATTTTTGAGGATAACGCATGTTAGGTCTAGGTTAGGTCTGGGATTTGCTCTCATCAGGCTCATTCTTTCGCATATTTCTCATTCTTCTTGGCCAGATCCTAGGCTTCGACTGTTTTGGATCACGTAGTAATGTGGTACCACACTGCAACAGTCAATTAAATCTGGTCTTGATAAATATTTTAGAGGATAACGCGTGTTAGGTCTGGGTTAGGTCTAGGATTTGCCCTCATCAAGCTCATACTTTCGCATATTTCTCATACTTGTTGGCTAGATCCTGGGCTTTTTCTGGATTGGCCAATGTAGTAATGTGGTAACACACTGAAACTGTCATTTAAACGTGGTTTCCGTCAATATTTTAGAGGATAACACATGTTAGGTCTAGGTTAGGTCTAGGATTTGCCCTCATCAGTCTCATACTTTCGCATTCTTCACATAATTCTTGAACAGATCCTGGGTTTTTTCTTGTTTTGTTCACGTAGTAATGCGGTACCCAACTGAAACAGACCATTAAACCTGGTTTCGGTTAATATTTTAGAGGATAACACATGTTAAGTCTAGGTTAGGTCTGGGATTTGCCCTCATCAGGGTCATCCTTTCGCAGTGTTAACATACATGTTGACTTGATCGAGGGTTTTTTCTGCATTGGATCACGTAGTAAAGTGGTACCACACTAAAACTGTCCATTAAAACTGGATTCGATCAATATTTTATAGGATAACGCAAGTTATGTCTGGGATAGGTCTGGGATTTGCCCTCATCAGGCTCATACCTTCGCGTTTCTCTCATACTTGTTGAACAGATCCGGGGTTTTTTTCTGGTTTGGATCACGTAGTAATGTGGTGCCACACTGAAACAGTCGATTTAACCTGGTTTCGATCTCTATTTTTGAGGATAACGCATGTTAGGTCTAGGTTAGGTCTGGGATTTGCTCTCATCAGGCTCATACTTTCGCATATTTCTCATTCTTCTTGGCCAGATCCTAGGCTTCCACTGTTTTGGATCAGGTAGTAATGTGGTACCACACTGCAACAGTCAATTAAACCTGGTCTTGATAAATATTTTAGAGGATAACGCGTGTTAGGTCTGGGTTAGGTCTAGGATTTGCCCTCATCAGACTCGTACTTTCGCATATTTCTCATACTTGTTGGCTAGATCCTGGGCTTTTTCTGGATTGGATCACGTAGTAATGTGGTACCACACTGAAACTGTCAATTAAACCTGGTTTCCGTCAATATTTTAGAGGATTACACATGTTAGGTCTGGGATTTGCTCTCATCAGGCTCGTACTTTCGCATTCTTCACATACTTGTTGAACAGATCCGGGGGTTTTTTCTGGTTTGGATCACGTAGTAATGTG
The DNA here is from genome assembly GCF_051014445.1 of Colletes latitarsis. Taxonomy (NCBI): domain Eukaryota; kingdom Metazoa; phylum Arthropoda; class Insecta; order Hymenoptera; family Colletidae; genus Colletes; species Colletes latitarsis. Next base: position 1,820,411 of record NC_135136.1, on the reverse strand, counting down.
GTGCCACACTGAAACATTCGATTTAACCTGGTTTCGATGAATATTTTTGAGGATAACACATGTTAGGTCTAGGTTAGGCCTGGGATTTTCCCTCATCAGACTCATACTTTCGCATTCTTCACATACTTGTTGAACAGATCCTGGGTTTCTTCTGGTTTAGATCACGTAGTAATGTGGTACTACACTGAACAGTCAATTAAACCTGGTTTCGAGCAATATTTTAGAGGATAACGCAAGTTAGGTCTGGGATAGGACTGGGATTTGCCCTCATCAGGGTCATATTTTCGCATTTTTCACATACTTGTTGAACAGATCCTGGGATTTTTTCTGGTTTGGATCACGTAGTAATGTGGTACCACACTGAAACAGTCCATTAAACCTGGTTTCGATCAATATTTTAGAGGATAACGCATGTTAGGTCTAGGTTAGGTCTGGGATTTGCTCTCATCAGGCTCATACTTTCGCATATTTCTCATTCTTCTTGGCCAGATCCTAGGCTTCCACTGGCTTGGATCACGTAGTAATGTGGTACCACACTGCAACAGTCAATTAAACCTGGTCTTGATAAATATTTTAGAGGATAACGCGTGTTAGGTCTGGGTTAGGTCTTGGATTTGCCCTCTTCAGGCTCATACTTTAACATATTTCTTATACTTGTTGGCTAGATCCTGGGCTTTTTCTTGTTTCGATCACGTAGTAATGCGGTACCCAACTGAAACAGACCATTAAACCTGATTTCGATTAATATTTTAGAGGATAACACATGTTAAGTCTAGGTTAGGTCTGGGATTTGCCCTCATCAGGGTCACACTTTCGCATATTTCTCATACTTGAACAGATCCTGGGTTTTTTCTGTTTTCGACCACGTAGTAATGTGGTACCACAGTGAAACAGTCGATTAAACCGGGTTTCGATCAATATTTTTGAGGATAACGCATGTTAGGTCTAGGTTAGGCCTGGGAATTTCCTCATCAGACACATACTTTCGCATTCTTCACATACTTGTTGAACTGATCCTGGGCTTTTCTGGATTGGATCACGTAGTAATGTGGTACCACACTGAAACAGTCAATTAAACCTGGTTTCGATAAATATTTTAGAGGATAACGCAAGTTTTGTCTGGGTTGGGCTGGGGTTTTGCCCTCATCAGGGTCATATTTTCGCATTCTTCACATAATTCTTGAACAGATCCAGGGTTTTTTCCTGTTTCGATCACGTAGTAATGTGGTACCACACTGAAACAGACCATTGAACCTGGTTTCGATTAATATTTTGGAGGATAACACATGTTAAGTCTAGGTTAGGTCTGGGATTTGCCCTCATCAGGGTCATACTTTCGCAGTTTTAACATACATGTAAACCTGATCGATGGCTTTTTGTGCTTTGGATCACGTCGTAAAGTGGTACCACACTGAAACCGTCAATTAAACCTGGTTTCAATCAATATTTTATAGGATAACGCAAGTTAGGTCTGGGACAGGTCTGGGATTTGCCCTCATCAGGGTCATCCTTTCGCAGTGTTAACATACATGTTGACCTGATCGAGGGTTTTTTCTGCATTGGATCACGTAGTAAAGTGGTACCACACTAAAACTGTCCATTAAAACTGGATTCGATCAATATTTTATAGGATAACGCAAGTTATGTCTGGGATAGGTCTGGGATTTGCCCTCATCAGGCTCATACTTTCGCGTTTTTCACATACTTGTTGAACAGATCCGGGGTTTCTTTCTGGTTTGGATCACGTAGTAATGTGGTGCCACACTGAAACATTCGATTTAACCTGGTTTCGATCAATATTTTTGAGGATAACACATGTTAGGTCTAGGTTAGGCCTGGGATTTTCCCTCATCAGACTCATACTTTCGCATTCTTCACATACTTGTTGAACAGATCCTGGGTTTCTTCTGGTTTAGATCACGTAGTAATGTGGTACTTCACTGAACAGTCAATTAAACCTGGTTTCGATCAATATTTTAGAGGATAACGCAAGTTAGGTCTGGGATAGGACTGGGATTTGCCCTCATCAGGGTCATATTTTCGCATTTTTCACATACTTGTTGAACAGATCCTGGGATTTTTTCTGGTTTGGATCACGTAGTAATGTGGTACCACACTGAGACAGTCCATTAAACCTGGTTTCGATCAATATTTTAGAGGATAACGCATGTTAGGTCTAGGTTAGGTCTGGGATTTGCTCTCATCAGGCTCATACTTTCGCATATTTCTC